>NC_030684.2:24487166-24773721 GCF_000004195.4 Xenopus tropicalis | reverse complement strand
GAGTCAAGCAGGATTGGTAAAGAGAAACGGCAGCGAGTCAAGCAGCGAATGGTAATGAGAAACGCAGCGATCAAGCAGGAATGGTAATGAGAAACGCAGTGAGTCAAGCAGATGGTAACGAGACATATTGCAGCGAGTCAAGTAGGGAAGGTAACGAGAAAACGCAGCGAGTCAAGCAGGAATGGAACGAGAAACGCAGCGAGTCAAGCAGGAATGGTAAGGAGAAACCAGCGAGTCAAGCAGGAAGGTACATGAAGAAACGCAGCGATCAAGCAGATGGTAATGAGAAACGCAGCGAGGTCAAGCAGGAATGGTAATGAGAAACGCAGCGATCAAGCAGGAATAAATGAGAACGCACGAGTCAAGCAGGGAATGTAATTGAGAAACCCAGCGAGTCAAAGCAGAATCGGTTAATGAGAAACGCAGCGATGTCAGATTAGTAATGGTAATGAAGAAACGCAGCGATCAAGCAGGAATGTAATGAGAAACGCAGTGAGTCAAGCAGGAAATGGCTTATGAGAAACGCAGGCAGTCAAGCAGGAATGGTAATTTAGAAATGAGTGAAAGTCAAGCAGGGAAATAAAATGGTAATGAGAAACCCATTATGTATAAAGTGTCCTAATCTGTTTTTATCATAGCTTGCCAGGTGTAACTTTTGGTGTACAAAAATAACTTTACCTATTTTGCAGCATCAGAATGTGTTACTTGCCAAAAATATATGGTTTTCTGCGGGTCGCTGTATAGTTTGGGGGGGTTACGACACATAATACACTGACAGGGGGCTCTGTGTGCATAGTGCGCTATTTTCATTTTGGGGTCAGTACATTACCGCAGACTTATGGTATTATCTATGCATATGGGCATCAAACTGTCAGTAGCCTCTGGTGTCCTATTTGGGGTGACTTGCCTTTGTACGAAGAAATTGTGAGAGATAAAGCGGCAAAACTGCAACATTTTTTCTGTCATGAAAATCTGCAAGTTAGGAAAGCTTTGTGGTTGGTTACTTTGAGAGCAAAAGAAATGTTTACCCAGTATAGATTCGGAAAATATGTACTTTCCAAAAATATATGGCTTTTGGGTGAGCATACTTTTTCTGCTTTATCCCACAATAATGATGTAAAGGTTGATTTTGCTTGGAGCTGAAATAACAGAAATGATAGATCATATGGCGGTAGTTCCCAGTGGGCCCCCACATGCCACATCACTTAGGTAAACCTATACTATTGGGCATCAAACTGTCAGCTGGAACCCTGGCGGTTCATATTTTAGGTGTTTTATTGGTTACTTTATGACCGGTAGGGATAAGATTACTATAGACTGGAAGCTTTGAAGCGATTTTTAAAAATTTCACAAATTTTGATAAAAAACCAATAACTTTAGGAAAGCATTGCCCGACTGTGCATAGTTTGGAGATAGACAGACATTGTGTATACTTCTTGGATTCCCCAGAACGTTCTTTGAAAAATGATAATTTTCTGGGATAAACCTTCTGTTAGGTGGAATGTTTTTGTCCTTAAATATAACAAGTATGCAGCTTTCTGAAGCAGTCTTTGGGATTTGGTAGTGTACTGCTGGGAGTTTTTGACCTATACAAGTGAGAAAATCTCAATTAAAACTATATATATTTGTATTGGCCGCGTTCAGAAAGACATGGGACTTTCCAAAACAGTTGTATATCATGCATAAAATAATTTTTTGTTTCTGATGTATGTGTTTTATAGGAAATATTTTTTCATTTTTAGACATTTAGAAGCTCTATCTTGTTACAGAATTGGTAATGACACAAACATATCTACCATATTTTTTGAAAGTTTAGGTTTGTTCTGAAAAATACGATATTTGTTTCCGGCTAAACTAAAAGTCCCCCAAGGGAAAGGCCCCTAAAGTGAAACAAGTGAGCAAATTTACAAAAACTGTCTGCAATACAAGTTCCTCTTTTGACCAAAATGACTGGCAGTGAAAGGGTTAAAATAATATATTTGTTAGTAGTAGTATGTATTATTATCAGTATTATAAGAAATACATGAATACTGCTTGTAAGTAAGGCCATATTGCCACTATAGGCTCTCCACTAACCAGATGCCTGTCCATCAGCTTGATGCCCCTACAGTGCTGCCTTTTGGGGGAAAGCATCTTAATTTGCTAATTGATATAGTTTTTGTCCAAGTCCTGATTTATTATACAGCCAATAACCCAATCACTGCCTGTGCGAGGAATACAGATCTGCCATTTACACTGCCAGTTGTATTTGTAACATGACACCCCATTTCCCAGGCTGGGGTGGTCAGTTACTGCCTGTTGATGGTCACAATGGGCACAGCACTGCCTGTGAAAATACAGATTCTGCCATTTACACTGCCATTTGTATTTGTAACATGACACCCATTCCCAGCTGGGGCTTGGTCAGTTACTGCGCTGTTGATGTCACAATGGGACAGCAGAGTCTCTAGCAGAAGCCCGGATTGAACTCATTGTTGAATCGGGGCACTGAGGTGAGTAGAGCTCTGGTTATTGGGCTGAGGGGTTTGGGTTAAGAGATTACTGCACTCTTGTCAAAGGATAAAATACAGTACTTGTTATGGTCAGTGGCTGGATAGCTAGGTACATGAAAGGGCTACAAATCATGCCGCTGAGGCGTCTGTATGTAGTCATGAAGGAAGTTTTAAAAGGTATGTGGTTTTTAATCAAAATAGAAGTGCCTCTGGCATAAGGGGCGGGATACCATGAGCCTCCCAGGGTTTTTTTTCATTTGAATATTATTTAGTTTTTACGAGAGAAATAAAGCATATCACTGTTTGTTATAGCAATTAAACAGCTTTCCTTCTTGGTGTACATTGTAAGCTTTAAAGTATGGTAAAACATATTGGTTTTGCTACATTTTCCTTTTGTTGAGGACTTTATGGAGGTCGGTTTGCGCTTATTCCCAGGGTTTGAAATTCGCGGGGGGCATCCTGGCGTGAATCTTTATTATTTGTGAAATAGTATAAGTCTGGTGTTGGTGGCTCAATTTTGATTATGTGCCGTTGCATCCCAGTAGTCTAGTGTGTGTTTGGGAGGTTGGCGGAGTAACTGCTGGGTTATTCTTTAGCGATTTGGGTATCCAGAATAGGGACGCTAATTTAGGGTTTTTTTTAAATTGGTTTTTTCTATGATTTTCCATAGTTCTCTTTTGGGTCGGGAGTGTTATCATGGCCTTCTTAGTCTGCTGCTAGGTAGTACGGTAATCTGTAGCTGAGTCGAGGCCTGCTTATGTTTAGGTTGATGTCAGATGACGCTTTGATTCTGGTTTTACCCCCCAAATAAAATTGTTATGGGTTTTGAAGAGGCGGTGGCTACATGTCCTGCGGAATGGATTGGGAGTGTCCTGAATAGGTACAGTATTCTTGGGAGTAAGTCATTTGACTGCTTGCTATCCTGCCGAACAGCGACAGGGATATTGTGTGCAAATGTTGAGGTCGTTTTTAAGTTTGTCTTTAATTTGGGGTAGTTTGGCTTTGTTAAAGGGTTAGGTAGGAGCGGGGTTTAATTTAATCCCTAGGTAGGTATCAACCAATGTTTTTCTATAATCTGTAACCTTGTTATGGGCTAAGCGGGGCCAGCCTGAAGGCAGTTTGGGGAGATTTGGGCGTGAGTGCTATTTTTACCCGGATACCCCAGGAACTGATAGCAGGGTGATTGGTACCCCAATGTTTCATAATCTGTAACTTGGTATAATGCTAAAGGGGACCCCAGACCTTGAAGCAATTAGCAGAAAGATTGGTGGGTGAGGGGTTGTTATTTGTGCCTGGGTTACCCCTTGAACTATAAGCAGGGGTGACTGTTACGCCCAATGTTTCTTATATCTGTAACCTGTTATCAGCTAAGGGGGCTCAGCCTGGAGGCCAGTAAGGGAGATTCCTGGGGGCAAGTGCTTATTGTTCCCTTTGTAACCCTGGAACTATAGCAGGTGACTGTTTTACCCAATGTTTCTGTATATCTGTAACCCTTGTTATGAGCTAAGGGGGCCCAGCCTGAAGGCCAGTTAGGGGGAAGATTTAAGGGTGAAAGTGCTTATTTGTACCCGGCATACTCCAGAACTATATGCAGGGTGACTGTTACTGCATGTTTCTATATATCTGTAACCTGTTATGAGCTAAGGGGGCTCAGCCTAAGGCCAGTTAGGGGGGATTGGGGTGAGGGCTAATTTGTCCCTTGTACCCTGGAACTATAGACAGGGGTGACTGTTACCCCAATGTTTCTAATAATCTGTAACCTGTTTTATGGGCTAAGGGCCCAGCCTGAGGCCAGTTAGGGGGGAATTTTGGGTGAGTTCTTTATTGTCCCTGGGTACCCCTGGACTTATAGCAGTGACTGGTTACCCCATTCTATATATCTGTAACCTTGTTATGGGGCTAGCGGGGCCCAGGCCTGGAGGCCAGTAGGGGAGATTTGGGTGAGTGTTATTTTACCCTGGTACCCCTGAACTAAGCAGGGGTGACTGTTACCCCAATGTTCTTAAATTGTAACCTTGTTATGGCCTAAGGGGTCCAGCCTTAAGGCCAGTTAGGGGGAAGATTTGGGTATAGTGAGTGCTTATTTGTACCCTGGGTACCCCTGGAAAACATATAGCAGGTGACTGTTACCCCAATGTTTTATTAATATCTGTAATCTCCGGTAGTAGCTAAGGGGCCCAGCCTGAAGGCCAGTTAGGGGGAATTTGGGTGAGTGCTTATTTGTTCCCTTATGTACCCTGGGAAACGTATAGCAGGGACTGTTACCCCCAATGTTTCTAATATATCTGTAAACCTTGTTATGAGCTAACAGGGGCCCCAGCCTTGAAAAGCCAATTAGCAGAAGATTTGGGTGAGAGGATTTTGTTGCCGGGTACCTTTGAACTATAGCAGGGTGACTGTTACCCCAATGTTTCTATATATCTGTAACCTTGTTATGGGCTAGGGCCCAGTCCTAAAGGCCAGTTAGGGGGGAAATTTGGGTGAGGCTTATTTGTTCCCTTGGTACCCCTGGAACTATAGCAGGGTGACTGTTACGGCAATTTTCTTATATCTGTAACCTTGTTATGGGCTAAGGGGCCCCAGCCTGAAGCCAGCTTATGGGATTTGGGGGGAGTTCTTTATTTGTTCCTGGTACCCGGAAACTATAGCAAGGGTGACTGTTAACCCAAGTTCTATATATTTGTAACCTTGTTAGAGCTTAGGGGCCCAAGCTGAAGGCCAGTTAGGCGGAGATTGGGGGTGATGCTAATTTTTTCCCCCGGTACCCCAGAATCTAGCAGTGAACTGTTACCCAATGTTTCAGATTATCTGTAACCTTGTGATCGAGTAAAAGGCGGGGCCCAGGCCTGAAGCCAGTTAGGGGCGAGATTTTGGGGTGAGTGCTTATTTACCTTGGGTACCCCTGAACGAGAGCAGGATGACTGTTACCCCAATGTTCTCTATATAATTTGTAACCTTGTTATAAGCTAAGGGCCCAGCCTGAAGGCCAGTTAGGGGGAGATTGGGGTGAGTGCTATTTTTTCCCTTGGTATCCTAGAACGTATAGCAGGGTGACTGTTTACCCAATGTTTCTATGATATCTGTAACCTTTATGGGTAAGGGGGCCCAGCCTGGAGGCATCTAAGCAGGGGAGATTTGGTGGTGAGTTCTTATTTTTCCCTGGGTACCCCTTGAAACTATAGCAGAGTGACTGTTACCCCCAATATTTTTATTATTGTAACCTTGTTATGGGCTAAGGGGGCCCAGCCTGAAGGCCATTAGGGGAGATTTGGGGTGAGTGCTTATTTGTCCCCGGATACCCCAGGAATCAGCAGTGTAACTGTTACCCCAATGTTTCTATATATCTGTAACTTGTATGAGGTAAGGGGCCCAGCCCTGAAGGCCAGTTAGGGGGAGATTTGGCTGTGAGTGCTTATTTGACCTTGGTACCTGGAACTAAAGCAGGCGTGACTGTTACCCCAAGTTTCTACTATATTTATAACCTTGTTATGGGCTTGAAGGGGGCCCAGCCTGGAGGCCAGTTAGGGGAGATTGGGTGAGCTTATTGTTTCTCGGGTACCCCGAACTATTAACAGGGTTACTGTTACCCCAATGTTTCTATATATCTGTAACCTTGTTATTAGCTAAGGTGCCTAGCCTGAGGCAGTTAGGGGGAGATTTGGGGTGAGTGCTTATTTCTCCGGGTACCCCTGACGTAAAGCAGGGTGACTGTATACCCCAATGTTTCTATATATTTGTAACCTTGTTATAAGCTAAGGGGCCCAGCCTGAAGGCCATTAGGGGAGGAGATTTGGGGTAGTGCTTATTATCTCCGGGTACCCTGAACTAAAGCAGGGTGACTGTTACCCCAATGTTCTATATATTGTAACCTTGTTATGAGCTAAGGGGGCCCAGCCTGGAGGCCAGTTAGGGGGAGATTTGGGGTGAGTGCTTATTTATTCCCTGGGTACCCCTGGAACTAAGCAGGTGACCCATTCCCAGCTGGGGCTGGTCACGAGACTGGTGCTGTGATGTCACAATGCACAGGCAAGTCTCTAGCAGAAGCCCGATTGACTCATTGTTGATCGGGCGACTGAGGTGAGTAGAGCTTTGAATTTTTGGGCTGATGGGGGTTGTGGTTTAAGAGATTACTAGCACTCTTGTCAATAGGATAAAATTATCAGTACTTGTTATGGTCAGTGCGGATAGCTATGGTACATGAAAGGGCTACAATCTGCCCTGAGGGATGTATGTAAGCATGAAGTGAAGTTTAAATGTATGTGTTTCTAAATCAAAATAGAAGTGCCTCTGGCATAAGGGGGTGATAGCCATGAGCCTCCCAAGGGCTTTTTTTCATTTTGAAGTATTAATTAGTTTTTAAGAGAGAAATAAAAGCAATCAACATGTTTTGTTATACAATTTAAACAGCTTTTAGCTTGGTACATTGTAAGCTTTAAGTATGGTACATATTGGGTAGCATTTCCTTTGTTGAGGACTTTTATGGAGTCCGGTTTGCGCTATCCAGGTTTTGAAATTCGCGGGGGTGCATCCTGGCGTGAATTCTTTATTATTGAAAAAGTAATAAGTCTGGTTTTGGTTGGGCTCAATTTTGATTTATGTGCCGTCTCATCCCATAGCTCTAGTGTGTGTTTGGAGGTTGGTAGTAGATCTGCTGGGGTTATTCTTAGCGATTTGGGTATCCAGAATAGGTGAGCTAATTTTAGGGTTTTTTTAAATTGGTTTTCTATGATTTTCCATAGTTCTCTTTTGGGTCTGTGAGTGTTAATCATGGCCTCTAGTCTGCTTGCTAGGTAGTAGCGGTTTATATGTGGGAGTCCGATGCCTCCTTATGTATATATATATATATATATGGGTTTTTTTACCCCCCCCAAATAAAATTGTTATGGATTTTTGAAGGGCGGTGGGAGTGTCCTGAATAGGTACAGTATTCTTGGGAGTAAGGTCATTTTTACTGCTGCTATCCTGCCCAACCAGGACAGGGGATATTGTGTGCCAAATGATGAGGTCTTTTTTAAGTTTGTCTATTAATTTGGGGTAGTTGGCTTTGCAAAGGCTTAGGTAGGAGGGGGTTAGATTAATCCCTAGGTAGGTTATCAAACTCCAATGTTTCTATATATCTGTAACCTTGTTTTGAGCTAAGGGGGCCCAGCCTTAAGGCCAGTTAGGGGGAGATTTGGGTTGAGTTCTTATTTGTACCCTGGGTACCCCTGGAACTATCGCAGTGTGACTGTTACCCCAACGTTTTATATATTTGTAACCTTTTTATGTGCTAAGGGGGCCCAGCCGAAAGCCAGTTAGCGTGAGATTTGGGGTGAGAGCTTATTTGTGCCCTGGGTAACCCTTGAACTAAAGCAGGGGACTGTTACCCCAATGTTTTTAAATATTTTTAAACTTGTTATGAGCTAAGGGGGCCCAGCTTGAAGGCCAGTTACGGGGAGATTTGGGGTGAGTGCTTATTTATACTCCGGGTACCCCATGAACTATTGTAGGGTGACTGTTACCCCAATGTTTTCTCTATCTCTGTAACCTTGTTATGAGCTATGGGGGCCCAGCCTGAAGGCCAGTTATCAGAAGATTTGGGGTGAGTTTTTATTTGTGCCCTGGGTACCCCTGGAACTATAGCAGGGTGACTGTTACCCCAATGTTTATTAATATCTGTAATCTTGTTATGAGCTAAGGGGGCCCAGCCTGAAGGCCAGTTAGGGGCAGATTTTGGGTGAGAGCTTTTTTTGTTCCCTTGGTACCCCTGGAACTATAGCAGGGTGACTGTTACCCCAATGTTTTCTATATATCTGTAACCTTGTTTTGAGCTAAGGGGGCCCAGCCTGAAGGCCAGTTAGGGGGAGATTTGGGTTGAGTTCTTATTTGTACCCTGGGTACCCCTGGAACTATCGCAGTGTGACTGTTACCCCAACGTTTTATATATTTGTAACCTTTTTATGTGCTAAGGGGCCCAGCCGGAAAGCCAGTTAGCGTGAGATTTGGGGTGAGAGCTTATTGTGCCCTTGGTACCCCTGGAACTATAACAGGGTTACTGTTACCCCAATTTTTCTATATATCTGTAACCTTGTTATGAGCTAAGGGGCCCAACCTTAAGGCCAGTTAGGGGGAGATTTGGGTGAGAGCTTTTTGTGCCCTGGGTACCCCTGGATCTATAGCAGGGTGACTGTTACCCCAATGTTTATAAATTTCTGTAATCTTGTTACGGGCTAAGGGGGCCCAGCCTAAAGGCCAGTTAGGGAGAAATTTGGGGTGATTGCTTATTTGTGCCCTGGGTACCCCCGGAACTATAGCAGCGTGACTGTTACCCCAATGTTTATGTATATATGTAACCTTGTTATGAGCTAAGAGGGTCCAGCCTTAAGGCCAGTTATGGGGAGATTTAGAGTGAGTGCTTATTTTTGCCCTGGTTACCCCTGGAACTATAGCAGGGTGACTGTTACCCCAGTGTTTCTATATATCTGTAACCTTGGTCTTCAAAAGGAGAGAGCAGGAGTTTTGCATGAATCTGTAGATCTGTCAAACGGAGCCTCTGAACCCACTGAACTACCAATGCTTGCTTTCCATAGCTCCAAAGTGACTGCACTGGCGGCCAATGAGAGAACGGCATACCTGTCAGTTAGTTAAACCCCAGCCCGACTTAATTGCTGGCTAGGAGCATGGTTGGGAGACGCAGCTGCCAGAGGGAGCATTGTGATAACTGATATATGTTTAAAACTTTATAAAATTTTTAATACATTATATTTAGAGACTTTCATAACTTCATGTGATGATTCATTTTAATTATTATTAACTATAGTTCCCCTTTCAGGCAGCTGTGTTCAGATGGACCATTGGACAAATGAAATGATCCAGAGAGGGTATAAGCCTTTGGAGGCCTCATGAAAGGCAATAGTTGAGCCAGAAAACAATATCATGCCCCAAATGGAAGCCCTTTAGAGAAAATGTGCCCCGAGTCCATTGCAATGTCTGGAGCAGGTATAACGCAAGGTAGAAGTCACCACTACATTGAATGTCCCTGCAGCAGCCTCCCCTCCAGGTACAGTGTGCCAAGCATCCAAATAACATGGTGGCACAAAGCCTTGGTATAATAATGGCCAGTGGGGTTCAGCCATATCTGGGATACAAAGATTGGAAGGAAACATCAAGGACAATGAAGTTTTATGAAAACAGTATACTGGCACGGTCATGTGATGCACCACAGTTGAGATTCTCAGAGACTGAGGGAGCGTTTGTTTTTGCTCATCAGGGAGGAAAAGAAGGAGGAGTGAGAGCCAGGAATCCTGGGGAAGCAAGAAGAGCAAGGAAATGACCAACAAGAGGAAGAGGAGCACGAGCAGCAATGACAGTGGCACCAACAATGGTAAGGGAAACGGCTTAAACAAGATAATAATGATTATCTATAAATATGGAATGATGTTCCCCTATTGGGAGACATAAAGGGACTAGATATTACATAGTTCTTACTGCATTGAAATCAGTGCTATAATATACAGCTTTATTCATTCTCAGATTAGTATTGGTGTCAGGTAGAGGGATTTGCATATACAGGTATGGGATCCCTTATCCGGAAACCCGTTATCCAGAAAGTTCTGAATTACGGAAAGCCCATCTCCCATAGACTCCATTTTAATCAAATAATTCAGATTTTTAAAACTGATTTTCTTTTTCTCTGTAATAATAAAACAGTACCTGTACTTGATCCCAACTAAGATATAATTACCCCTTATTGGGGGCAGAACAGCCCTATTGGGTTTATTTAATGGTTAAATGATTCCCTTTTCTCTGTAATAATAAAACAGTACCTGTACTTGATCCCAACTAAGATATAATTAATCCTTATTGGAGGCAAAACAATCCTATTGGGTTTAATTAATGTTTTATTGATTTTTTAGTAGTCTTTAGGTATAGAGCTCCAAATTATGGAACAACCCCTTAACCCGGAATACCCTTGGTCCCGAGCATTCTGGATAATTGGTCCTATACCTGTATATCAAAAATAAATCAACCAATCAGATTTTTTTTTCAAGCAGTTGAAAATGCTAGCCACTGATTGGTTGCTATAGATAACTTGGCTTTCAGTAAACCTTGCACCTTCAATTGCATTACCCTCACAGTAACATTTTCTATTATATGGACTGTGCCATACTTCATTTCTACAGGGGAATAAACATTCACTATCACATTGCAGGGCAGAATGGATTTATATGAACTCTAGGAACCAAGCAGTGGTGTAAGTCAGACTTTGGAATGTGTATAGGGGAGGGCCTGAATAGATAGATAAGTAATAGAAAATAACAATAAAGTTATAGCCTCACAGAGCAATAGTTTTTGAGTGCCAGGGGTCAGTGACCCCTATTTGAAAGCTTGCAAAGAGTTTGAGAAAGGCAAATTATTCAGAAACTATAAAAAAAATGAAGACCAACTGAAAATGTGCTAAGAATTGTTCATTCTATAACATACTAAAGGTTATTTTGAAGGTGAACCTCCCCTTTAAGTGCCTTAAAACCTGCTGACCTTATTCTTGCTGTTACCTGAGTTGCATCACTGCCAGCATAAGGGGATGGGGATTGTTTTTGTCTGGGGAGGCAATAAATTGTATCTATATCCAACCCACACTGACACACACAAACAGTCTTAAGCACATACACACACAGACAGACACACAGTCACAAACACACACACACACAGACTCACACACAGTCACAGATAGTCACACACACAGACATAGTCACTCAGACACACACACGTACTCACACATACACACTGTCACATACACACACAATCACATACACACTGATAAACAGACATACTCACTCGACTATATTGGGTGGAAGAGGGCATCCCCCTTTATGGAGGACAGACAGCAGCGCCTGATCGCTTTGAGCATGAAAGTTGAGGGGTGAAGTCAGGACTGCTGCTCTGTTAAAAGATTCGCTCTTTCCAGAGTTTTTTTACACCCCACTGTTTAATTCTATGCTTCTTCTCTTCTCCACTGTGTAATTCTATGCTCCTTCCCACTGTGCAATTCTATGCCCTTCTGTTCCCCACTGTGTAATTCTATGTTCCTTCCCACTTTGTAATTCTATGCCCTTCTGTTCCCCACTATGTAATTCTATGCTCCTTTCCACTGTGTAATTCTATGCCCTTCTTTTCCCCACTGTGTAATTCTATGCTCTTTCTCACTTTGTAATGCTATGCCCTTCTGTTCCCCACTATGTAATTATATGCTCCTTCCCACTGTGCAATTCTATGCCCTTCTGTTCCCCACTGTGTAATTCTATGCTCCTTCCCACTGTGTAATTCTATGCCCTTCTGTTCCCCACTATGTAATTCTATGCTCCTTTCCACTGTGTAATTCTATGCCCTTCTGTTCCCCACTATGTAATTCTATGCTCCTTCCCACTGTGTAATTCTATGCCCTTCTGTTCCCCACTGTGTAATTCTATGCTCCTTCCCACTGTGTAATTCTATGCCCTTCTGTTCCCCACTATGTAATTCTATGCTCCTTCCCACTGTGTAATTCTATGCCCTTCTGTTCCCCACTATGTAATTCTATGCTCCTTCCCACTGTGTAATTATATGCCCTTCTGTTCCCCACTATGTAATTCTATGCTCCTTCTCACTGTGTAATTATATGCCCTTCTTTTCCCCACTGTGTAATGCTATGCTCTTTCTCACTGTGTAATTCTATGCCCTTCTCTTCCCCACTGTGTAATTCTATGCTCCTTCTCACTGTGTAATTCTATGTCCTTCTTTTCCCCACTGTGTAATTCTATGCTCCTTCCCACTGTGTAATTCTATGCCCTTCTGTTCCCCACTGTGTAATTCTATGCTCCTTCTCACTGTGTAATTCTATGCCCTTCTGTTCCCCACTATGTAATTCTATGCTCCTTCTCACTGTGTAATTATATGCCCTTCTTTTCCCCACTGTGTAATGCTATGCTCTTTCTCACTGTGTAATTCTATGCCCTTCTCTTCCCCACTGTGTAATTCTATGCTCCTTCTCACTGTGTAATTCTATGTCCTTCTTTTCCCCACTGTGTAATTCTATGCTCCTTCCCACTGTGTAATTCTATGCCCTTCTGTTCCCCACTGTGTAATTCTATGCTCCTTCTCACTGTGTAATTCTATATCCTTCTTTTCCCCACTGTGTAATTCTATGCTCCTTCTCACTGTGTAATTCTATGCCCTTCTTTTCCCCACTGTGTAATGCTATGCTCTTTCTCACTGTGTAATTCTATGCCCTTCTCTTCCCCACTGTGTAATTCTATGCTCCTTCTCACTGTGTAATTCTATGTCCTTCTTTTCCCCACTGTGTAATTCTATGCTCCTTCTCACTGTGTAATTCTATGTCCTTCTTTTCCCCACTGTGTAATTCTATGCTCCTTCTCACTGTGTAATTCTATGTCCTTCTTTTCCCCACTGTGTAATTCTATGCTCCTTCTCACTGTGTAATTCTATGCCCTTCTGTTCCCCACTGTGTAATTCTATGCTCCTTCTCACTGTGTAATTCTATGCCCTTCTGTTCCCCACTGTGTAATTCTATGCTCCTTCTCACTGTGTAATTCTATGTCCTTCTTTTCCCCACTGTGTAATTCTATGCTCCTCACTGTGTAATTATATGCCCTTCTTTTCCCCACTGTGTAATTCTATGCTCCTTCTCACTGTGTAATTCTATGCCCTTCTGTTCCCCACTGTGTAATTCTATGCCCTTCTGTTCCCCACTGTGTAATTCTATGCCCTTCTGTTCCCCACTGTGTAATTCTATGCCCTTCTGTTCCCCACTGTGTAATTCTATGCCCTTCTGTTCCCCACTGTGTAATTCTATGCTCCTTCTCACTGTGTAATTCTATGCTCCTTCTCACTGTGTAATTATATGTCCTTCTTTTCCCCACTGTGTAATTCTATGCTCCTTCTCACTGTGTAATTCTATGCTCCTTCTCACTGTGTAATTCTATGCTCCTTCTCACTGTGTAATTATATGTCCTTCTTTTCCCCACTGTGTAATTCTATGCTCCTTCTCACTGTGTAATTCTATGCCCTTCTGTTCCCCACTGTGTAATTCTATGCCCTTCTGTTCCCCACTGTGTAATTCTATGCTCCTTCTCACTGTGTAATTCTATGCTCCTTCTCACTGTGTAATTCTATGCTCCTTCTCACTGTGTAATTCTATGCCCTTCTGTTCCCCACTGTGTAATTCTATGCCCTTCTGTTCCCCACTGTGTAATTCAATGCTCCTCCTTCAACCAGCATCACCAGATCACTCTGAGCATGAAGGTTAAGGGGTATCAATGCTCAATTGAAGGGTAAAGTCAGGCTTGCTGCTATATTGAGAACTTCATTCTCACAATATGGCTTCCAGGAGTGATGACTTGGCTGATCCAGGGATTCTGCAACAAAACCCTTGGAGGAGAGAGATTATTATTCTTTCCAGAGTTTTAAGCCTGACTTGGAGGAGAATAGGATATTAGACTTTCCTGAGTTTGAAGCCTGACTTTACAATACAGGGTACCCCTCACAACATGCAAAGGGTTTTAACAGCTTAGCATTCGGTGCTCTTCCCATACAATAGTTGTCTCCCTCACTTTCTAATGTTATGCCTTTTCTTCTCCCCACTTTGTAATTCTATGCTTTTTCTCTTCCCCGCTGTGTAATTCTATGTTCCTTCTTCTTTTCTCCACTGCACAATACTTTAACTCTTCTCCTCTTCCCCATAGTGCAATTCTGTGCTTCCTCTTCCCCACTGTGCATTCCATTAATTCATACACACCATTTACTACATCATACCAACTGATTCATTTCATTACTGTTTAACACCCACAAGACGGAAGCTAAGCTTTTCCCTGCTGTCCCGTCTGCAAGTCCAGCCTCGACTGTATTGGGTGGAAGAGGGCATCCCCCTTTATGGAGGACAGACAGCAGCGCCTGATCGCTTGGAGCATGAAGGCTGAGGGGTATGACTGCTCTATTGAGGGGTAAAGTCAGGACTGCTGCTCTGTTGAGAGATTCGCTCTTTCCGGAGTTTGAAGCCTGACCTTACATACAGGTTACTCCTCCCAACATGCAAAAAGTGTTAACAGCTTAGCTTTCGGTGCACTTCCCATTTAATAATTGTCTTCCTTACTTTCTAATTTTATGCCTTTTCTACACCCCACTGTGTTATTCTATGCTTCTTCTCTTCTCCACTGAGTAATTCTATGCTCCTTCCCACTGTGTAATTCTATGCCCTTCTGTTCCCCACTATGTAATTCTATGCTCCTTCCCACTGTGTAATTCTATGCCCTTCTGTTCCCCACTATGTAATTCTATGCTCATTCTCACTGTGTAATTATATGCCCTTCTCTTCCCCACTATGTAATTATATGCTCCTTCTAACTGTGTAATTATATGCCCTTCTTTTCCCCACTGTGTAATTCTATGCTCTTTCTCACTGTGTAATTCTATGCCCTTCTGTTCCCCACTGTGTAATTCTATGCTCCTTCCCACTGTGTAATTCTATGCCCTTCTGTTCCCCACTATGTAATTCTATGCTCCTTCTCACTGTGTAATTATATGCCCTTCTCTTCCCCACTATGGAATTATATGCTCCTTCTAACTGTGTAATTATATGCCCTTCTTTTCCCCACTGTGTAATTCTATGCTCTTTCTCACTGTGTAATTATATGCCCTTCTTTTCCCCACTGTGTAATTCTATGCTCTTTCTCACTGTGTAATTCTATGCCCTTCTGTTCCCCACTATGTAATTCTATGCTCCTTCCCACTGTGTAATTCTATGCCCTTCTGTTCCCCACTATGTAATTCTATGCTCCTTCTCACTGTGTAATTATATGCCCTTCTCTTCCCCACTATGGAATTATATTCTCCTTCTAACTGTGTAATTATATGCCCTTCTCTTCCCCACTATGTAATTATATGCTCCTTCTAACTGTGTAATTATATGCCCTTCTTTTCCCCACTGTGTAATTCTATGCTCTTTCTCACTGTGTAATTCTATGCCCTTCTGTTCCCCACTATGTAATTCTATGCTCCTTCCCACTGTGTAATTCTATGCCCTTCTGTTCCCCACTATGTAATTCTATGCTCCTTCCCACTGTGTAATTCTATGCCCTTCTGTTCCCCACTATGTAATTCTATGCTCCTTCTCACTGTGTAATTCTATGCCCTTCTGTTCCCCACTGTGTAATTCTATGCTCCTCCTTCAACCAGCAGCACCAGATCACTCTGAGCATGAAGGTTAAGGGGTATCAATGCTCAACTGAGGGGTAAAGTCAGGCTTGCTGCTCTATTGAGAACTTCATTCTCACAATATGGCTTCCAAGAGTGATGACTTGGCTGATCCAGGGATTCTGCAACAAAACCCTTGGAGGAGAGAGATTATTATTCTTTCCAGAGTTTTAAGCCTGACTTGGAGGAGAATAGGATATTAGACTTTCCGGAGTTTGAAGCCTGACTTTACAATACAGGGTACCCCTCACAACATGCAAATGGTTTTAACAGCTTAGCATTCGGTGTTCTTCCCATGCAATAGTTGTCTCCCTCACTTTCTAATGTTATGCCTTTTCTCCTCCCCACTTTGTAATTCTATGCTTCTTCTCTTTCCCGCTGTGTAATTCTATGTTCCTTCTTCTTTTGTCCACTGCACAATACTTTAACTCTTCTCCTCTTCCCCACAGTGCAATTCTGTGCTTCCTCTTTCCCCACTGTGCATTCCATTAATTCATACACACCATTTACTACATCATACCAACTGATTCATTTCATTACTGTTTAACACCCACAAGACGGAAGCTAAGCTTTTCCCTGCTGTCCCGTCTGCTAGGCCCCCTCGACTGTATTGGGTGGAAGAGGGCATCCCCCTTTATGGAGGACAGACAGCAGCGCCTGATCGCTTGGAGCATGAAGGCTGAGGGGTATGACTGCTCTATTGAGGGGTAAAGTCAGGACTGCTGCTCTGTTGAGAGATTCGCTCTTTCCGGAGTTTGAAGCCTGACCTTACATACAGGTTACTCCTCCCAACATGCAAAAAGTGTTAACAGCTTAGCTTTCGGTGCACTTCCCATTTAATAATTGTCTTCCTCACTTTCTAATTTTATGCCTTTTCTACACCCCACTGTGTTATTCTATGCTTCTTCTCTTCTCCACTGAGTAATTCTATGCTCTTTCCCGCTGTGTAATTCTATGTTCCTTCTTCTTTTCTCCACTGCACAATACTTTAACTCTTCTCCTCTTCCCCACAGTGCAATTCTGTGCTTCCTCTTTCCCCACTGTGCATTCCATTAATTCATACACACCATTTACTACATCATACCAACTGATTCATTTCATTACTGTTTAACACCCACAAGACGGAAGCTAAGCTTTTCCCTGCTGTCCCGTCTGCTAGGCCCCCTCGACTGTATTGGGTGGAAGAGGGCATCCCCCTTTATGGAGGACAGACAGCAGCGCCTGATCGCTTGGAGCATGAAGGCTGAGGGGTATGACTGCTCTATTGAGGGGTAAAGTCAGGACTGCTGCTCTGTTGAGAGATTCGCTCTTTCCGGAGTTTGAAGCCTGACCTTACATACAGGTTACTCCTCCCAACATGCAAAAAGTGTTAACAGCTTAGCTTTCGGTGCACTTCCCATTTAATAATTGTCTTCCTCACTTTCTAATTTTATGCCTTTTCTACACCCCACTGTGTTATTCTATGCTTCTTCTCTTCTCCACTGAGTAATTCTATGCTCTTTCCCGCTGTGTAATTCTATGTTCCTTCTTCTTTTCTCCACTGCACAATACTTTAACTCTTCTCCTCTTCCCCACAGTGCAATTCTGTGCTTCCTCTTTCCCCACTGTGCATTCCATTAATTCATACACACCATTTACTACATCATACCAACTGATTCATTTCATTACTGTTTAACACCCACAAGACGGAAGCTAAGCTTTTCCCTGCTGTCCCGTCTGCTAGGCCCCCTCGACTGTATTGGGTGGAAGAGGGCATCCCCCTTTATGGAGGACAGACAGCAGCGCCTGATCGCTTGGAGCATGAAGGCTGAGGGGTATGACTGCTCTATTGAGGGGTAAAGTCAGGACTGCTGCTCTGTTGAGAGATTCGCTCTTTCCGGAGTTTGAAGCCTGACCTTACATACAGGTTACTCCTCCCAACATGCAAAAAGTGTTAACAGCTTAGCTTTCGGTGCACTTCCCATTTAATAATTGTCTTCCTCACTTTCTAATTTTATGCCTTTTCTACACCCCACTGTGTTATTCTATGCTTCTTCTCTTCTCCACTGAGTAATTCTATGCTCTTTCCCGCTGTGTAATTCTATGTTCCTTCTTCTTTTCTCCACTGCACAATACTTTAACTCTTCTCCTCTTCCCCACAGTGCAATTCTGTGCTTCCTCTTTCCCCACTGTGCATTCCATTAATTCATACACACCATTTACTACATCATACCAACTGATTCATTTCATTACTGTTTAACACCCACAAGACGGAAGCTAAGCTTTTCCCTGCTGTCCCGTCTGCTAGGCCCCCTCGACTGTATTGGGTGGAAGAGGGCATCCCCCTTTATGGAGGACAGACAGCAGCGCCTGATCGCTTGGAGCATGATGGCTGAGGGGTATGACTGCTCTATTGAGGGGTAAAGTCAGGACTGCTGCTCTGTTGAGAGATTCGCTCTTTCCGGAGTTTGAAGCCTGACCTTACATACAGGTTACTCCTCCCAACATGCAAAAAGTGTTAACAGCTTAGCTTTCGGTGCACTTCCCATTTAATAATTGTCTTCCTTACTTTCTAATTTTATGCCTTTTCTACACCCCACTGTGTTATTCTATGCTTCTTCTCTTCTCCACTGAGTAATTCTATGCTCCTTCCCACTGTGTAATTCTATGCCCTTCTGTTCCCCACTATGTAATTCTATGCTCCTTCCCACTGTGTAATTCTATGCCCTTCTGTTCCCCACTATGTAATTCTATGCTCATTCTCACTGTGTAATTATATGCCCTTCTCTTCCCCACTATGTAATTATATGTTCCTTCTAACTGTGTAATTATATGCCCTTCTTTTCCCCACTGTGTAATTCTATGCTCTTTCTCACTGTGTAATTCTATGCCCTTCTTTTCCCCACTATGTAATTCTATGCTCCTTCCCACTGTGTAATTCTATGCCCTTCTGTTCCCCACTATGTAATTCTATGCTCCTTCTCACTGTGTAATTATATGCCCTTTTCTTCCCCACTATGGAATTATATGCTCCTTCTAACTGTGTAATTATATGCCCTTCTTTTCCCCACTGTGTAATTCTATGCTCTTTCTCACTGTGTAATTATATGCCCTTCTTTTCCCCACTGTGTAATTCTATGCTCTTTCTCACTTTGTAATGCTATGCCCTTCTGTTCCCCACTATGTAATTCTATGCTCCTTCCCACTGTGTAATTCTATGCCCTTCTGTTCCCCACTATGTAATTCTATGCTCCTTCTCACTGTGTAATTCTATGCCCTTCTGTTCCCCACTGTGTAATTCTATGCTCCTCCTTCAACCAGCAGCACCAGATCACTCTGAGCATGAAGGTTAAGGGGTATCAATGCTCAACTGAGGGGTAAAGTCAGGCTTGCTGCTCTATTGAGAACTTCATTCTCACAATATGGCTTCCAAGAGTGATGACTTGGCTGATCCAGGGATTCTGCAACAAAACCCTTGGAGGAGAGAGATTATTATTCTTTCCAGAGTTTTAAGCCTGACTTGGAGGAGAATAGGATATTAGACTTTCCGGAGTTTGAAGCCTGACTTTACAATACAGGGTACCCCTCACAACATGCAAAGGGTTTTAACAGCTTAGCATTCGGTGTTCTTCCCATGCAATAGTTGTCTCCCTCACTTTCTAATGTTATGCCTTTTCTCCTCCCCACTTTGTAATTCTATGCTTCTTCTCTTTCCCGCTGTGTAATTCTATGTTCCTTCTTCTTTTCTCCACTGCACAATACTTTAACTCTTCTCCTCTTCCCCACAGTGCAATTCTGTGCTTCCTCTTTCCCCACTGTGCATTCCATTAATTCATACACACCATTTACTACATCATACCAACTGATTCATTTCATTACTGTTTAACACCCACAAGACGGAAGCTAAGCTTTTCCCTGCTGTCCCGTCTGCTAGGCCCCCTCGACTGTATTGGGTGGAAGAGGGCATCCCCCTTTATGGAGGACAGACAGCAGCGCCTGATCGCTTGGAGCATGAAGGCTGAGGGGTATGACTGCTCTATTGAGGGGTAAAGTCAGGACTGCTGCTCTGTTGAGAGATTCGCTCTTTCCGGAGTTTGAAGCCTGACCTTACATACAGGTTACTCCTCCCAACATGCAAAAAGTGTTAACAGCTTAGCTTTCGGTGCACTTCCCATTTAATAATTGTCTTCCTCACTTTCTAATTTTATGCCTTTTCTACACCCCACTGTGTTATTCTATGCTTCTTCTCTTCTCCACTGAGTAATTCTATGCTCTTTCCCGCTGTGTAATTCTATGTTCCTTCTTCTTTTCTCCACTGCACAATACTTTAACTCTTCTCCTCTTCCCCACAGTGCAATTCTGTGCTTCCTCTTTCCCCACTGTGCATTCCATTAATTCATACACACCATTTACTACATCATACCAACTGATTCATTTCATTACTGTTTAACACCCACAAGACGGAAGCTAAGCTTTTCCCTGCTGTCCCGTCTGCTAGGCCCCCTCGACTGTATTGGGTGGAAGAGGGCATCCCCCTTTATGGAGGACAGACAGCAGCGCCTGATCGCTTGGAGCATGATGGCTGAGGGGTATGACTGCTCTATTGAGGGGTAAAGTCAGGACTGCTGCTCTGTTGAGAGATTCGCTCTTTCCGGAGTTTGAAGCCTGACCTTACATACAGGTTACTCCTCCCAACATGCAAAAAGTGTTAACAGCTTAGCTTTCGGTGCACTTCCCATTTAATAATTGTCTTCCTTACTTTCTAATTTTATGCCTTTTCTACACCCCACTGTGTTATTCTATGCTTCTTCTCTTCTCCACTGAGTAATTCTATGCTCCTTCCCACTGTGTAATTCTATGCCCTTCTGTTCCCCACTATGTAATTCTATGCTCCTTCCCACTGTGTAATTCTATGCCCTTCTGTTCCCCACTATGTAATTCTATGCTCATTCTCACTGTGTAATTATATGCCCTTCTCTTCCCCACTATGTAATTATATGTTCCTTCTAACTGTGTAATTATATGCCCTTCTTTTCCCCACTGTGTAATTCTATGCTCTTTCTCACTGTGTAATTCTATGCCCTTCTTTTCCCCACTATGTAATTCTATGCTCCTTCCCACTGTGTAATTCTATGCCCTTCTGTTCCCCACTATGTAATTCTATGCTCCTTCTCACTGTGTAATTATATGCCCTTTTCTTCCCCACTATGGAATTATATGCTCCTTCTAACTGTGTAATTATATGCCCTTCTTTTCCCCACTGTGTAATTCTATGCTCTTTCTCACTGTGTAATTATATGCCCTTCTTTTCCCCACTGTGTAATTCTATGCTCTTTCTCACTTTGTAATGCTATGCCCTTCTGTTCCCCACTATGTAATTCTATGCTCCTTCCCACTGTGTAATTCTATGCCCTTCTGTTCCCCACTATGTAATTCTATGCTCCTTCTCACTGTGTAATTCTATGCCCTTCTGTTCCCCACTGTGTAATTCTATGCTCCTCCTTCAACCAGCAGCACCAGATCACTCTGAGCATGAAGGTTAAGGGGTATCAATGCTCAACTGAGGGGTAAAGTCAGGCTTGCTGCTCTATTGAGAACTTCATTCTCACAATATGGCTTCCAAGAGTGATGACTTGGCTGATCCAGGGATTCTGCAACAAAACCCTTGGAGGAGAGAGATTATTATTCTTTCCAGAGTTTTAAGCCTGACTTGGAGGAGAATAGGATATTAGACTTTCCGGAGTTTGAAGCCTGACTTTACAATACAGGGTACCCCTCACAACATGCAAAGGGTTTTAACAGCTTAGCATTCGGTGTTCTTCCCATGCAATAGTTGTCTCCCTCACTTTCTAATGTTATGCCTTTTCTCCTCCCCACTTTGTAATTCTATGCTTCTTCTCTTTCCCGCTGTGTAATTCTATGTTCCTTCTTCTTTTCTCCACTGCACAATACTTTAACTCTTCTCCTCTTCCCCACAGTGCAATTCTGTGCTTCCTCTTTCCCCACTGTGCATTCCATTAATTCATACACACCATTTACTACATCATACCAACTGATTCATTTCATTACTGTTTAACACCCACAAGACGGAAGCTAAGCTTTTCCCTGCTGTCCCGTCTGCTAGGCCCCCTCGACTGTATTGGGTGGAAGAGGGCATCCCCCTTTATGGAGGACAGACAGCAGCGCCTGATCGCTTGGAGCATGAAGGCTGAGGGGTATGACTGCTCTATTGAGGGGTAAAGTCAGGACTGCTGCTCTGTTGAGAGATTCGCTCTTTCCGGAGTTTGAAGCCTGACCTTACATACAGGTTACTCCTCCCAACATGCAAAAAGTGTTAACAGCTTAGCTTTCGGTGCACTTCCCATTTAATAATTGTCTTCCTCACTTTCTAATTTTATGCCTTTTCTACACCCCACTGTGTTATTCTATGCTTCTTCTCTTCTCCACTGAGTAATTCTATGCTCTTTCCCGCTGTGTAATTCTATGTTCCTTCTTCTTTTCTCCACTGCACAATACTTTAACTCTTCTCCTCTTCCCCACAGTGCAATTCTGTGCTTCCTCTTTCCCCACTGTGCATTCCATTAATTCATACACACCATTTACTACATCATACCAACTGATTCATTTCATTACTGTTTAACACCCACAAGACGGAAGCTAAGCTTTTCCCTGCTGTCCCGTCTGCTAGGCCCCCTCGACTGTATTGGGTGGAAGAGGGCATCCCCCTTTATGGAGGACAGACAGCAGCGCCTGATCGCTTGGAGCATGAAGGCTGAGGGGTATGACTGCTCTATTGAGGGGTAAAGTCAGGACTGCTGCTCTGTTGAGAGATTCGCTCTTTCCGGAGTTTGAAGCCTGACCTTACATACAGGTTACTCCTCCCAACATGCAAAAAGTGTTAACAGCTTAGCTTTCGGTGCACTTCCCATTTAATAATTGTCTTCCTCACTTTCTAATTTTATGCCTTTTCTACACCCCACTGTGTTATTCTATGCTTCTTCTCTTCTCCACTGAGTAATTCTATGCTCTTTCCCGCTGTGTAATTCTATGTTCCTTCTTCTTTTCTCCACTGCACAATACTTTAACTCTTCTCCTCTTCCCCACAGTGCAATTCTGTGCTTCCTCTTTCCCCACTGTGCATTCCATTAATTCATACACACCATTTACTACATCATACCAACTGATTCATTTCATTACTGTTTAACACCCACAAGACGGAAGCTAAGCTTTTCCCTGCTGTCCCGTCTGCTAGGCCCCCTCGACTGTATTGGGTGGAAGAGGGCATCCCCCTTTATGGAGGACAGACAGCAGCGCCTGATCGCTTGGAGCATGATGGCTGAGGGGTATGACTGCTCTATTGAGGGGTAAAGTCAGGACTGCTGCTCTGTTGAGAGATTCGCTCTTTCCGGAGTTTGAAGCCTGACCTTACATACAGGTTACTCCTCCCAACATGCAAAAAGTGTTAACAGCTTAGCTTTCGGTGCACTTCCCATTTAATAATTGTCTTCCTTACTTTCTAATTTTATGCCTTTTCTACACCCCACTGTGTTATTCTATGCTTCTTCTCTTCTCCACTGAGTAATTCTATGCTCCTTCCCACTGTGTAATTCTATGCCCTTCTGTTCCCCACTATGTAATTCTATGCTCCTTCCCACTGTGTAATTCTATGCCCTTCTGTTCCCCACTATGTAATTCTATGCTCATTCTCACTGTGTAATTATATGCCCTTCTCTTCCCCACTATGTAATTATATGTTCCTTCTAACTGTGTAATTATATGCCCTTCTTTTCCCCACTGTGTAATTCTATGCTCTTTCTCACTGTGTAATTCTATGCCCTTCTTTTCCCCACTATGTAATTCTATGCTCCTTCCCACTGTGTAATTCTATGCCCTTCTGTTCCCCACTATGTAATTCTATGCTCCTTCTCACTGTGTAATTATATGCCCTTTTCTTCCCCACTATGGAATTATATGCTCCTTCTAACTGTGTAATTATATGCCCTTCTTTTCCCCACTGTGTAATTCTATGCTCTTTCTCACTGTGTAATTATATGCCCTTCTTTTCCCCACTGTGTAATTCTATGCTCTTTCTCACTTTGTAATGCTATGCCCTTCTGTTCCCCACTATGTAATTCTATGCTCCTTCCCACTGTGTAATTCTATGCCCTTCTGTTCCCCACTATGTAATTCTATGCTCCTTCTCACTGTGTAATTCTATGCCCTTCTGTTCCCCACTGTGTAATTCTATGCTCCTCCTTCAACCAGCAGCACCAGATCACTCTGAGCATGAAGGTTAAGGGGTATCAATGCTCAACTGAGGGGTAAAGTCAGGCTTGCTGCTCTATTGAGAACTTCATTCTCACAATATGGCTTCCAAGAGTGATGACTTGGCTGATCCAGGGATTCTGCAACAAAACCCTTGGAGGAGAGAGATTATTATTCTTTCCAGAGTTTTAAGCCTGACTTGGAGGAGAATAGGATATTAGACTTTCCGGAGTTTGAAGCCTGACTTTACAATACAGGGTACCCCTCACAACATGCAAAGGGTTTTAACAGCTTAGCATTCGGTGTTCTTCCCATGCAATAGTTGTCTCCCTCACTTTCTAATGTTATGCCTTTTCTCCTCCCCACTTTGTAATTCTATGCTTCTTCTCTTTCCCGCTGTGTAATTCTATGTTCCTTCTTCTTTTCTCCACTGCACAATACTTTAACTCTTCTCCTCTTCCCCACAGTGCAATTCTGTGCTTCCTCTTTCCCCACTGTGCATTCCATTAATTCATACACACCATTTACTACATCATACCAACTGATTCATTTCATTACTGTTTAACACCCACAAGACGGAAGCTAAGCTTTTCCCTGCTGTCCCGTCTGCTAGGCCCCCTCGACTGTATTGGGTGGAAGAGGGCATCCCCCTTTATGGAGGACAGACAGCAGCGCCTGATCGCTTGGAGCATGAAGGCTGAGGGGTATGACTGCTCTATTGAGGGGTAAAGTCAGGACTGCTGCTCTGTTGAGAGATTCGCTCTTTCCGGAGTTTGAAGCCTGACCTTACATACAGGTTACTCCTCCCAACATGCAAAAAGTGTTAACAGCTTAGCTTTCGGTGCACTTCCCATTTAATAATTGTCTTCCTCACTTTCTAATTTTATGCCTTTTCTACACCCCACTGTGTTATTCTATGCTTCTTCTCTTCTCCACTGAGTAATTCTATGCTCTTTCCCGCTGTGTAATTCTATGTTCCTTCTTCTTTTCTCCACTGCACAATACTTTAACTCTTCTCCTCTTCCCCACAGTGCAATTCTGTGCTTCCTCTTTCCCCACTGTGCATTCCATTAATTCATACACACCATTTACTACATCATACCAACTGATTCATTTCATTACTGTTTAACACCCACAAGACGGAAGCTAAGCTTTTCCCTGCTGTCCCGTCTGCTAGGCCCCCTCGACTGTATTGGGTGGAAGAGGGCATCCCCCTTTATGGAGGACAGACAGCAGCGCCTGATCGCTTGGAGCATGATGGCTGAGGGGTATGACTGCTCTATTGAGGGGTAAAGTCAGGACTGCTGCTCTGTTGAGAGATTCGCTCTTTCCGGAGTTTGAAGCCTGACCTTACATACAGGTTACTCCTCCCAACATGCAAAAAGTGTTAACAGCTTAGCTTTCGGTGCACTTCCCATTTAATAATTGTCTTCCTTACTTTCTAATTTTATGCCTTTTCTACACCCCACTGTGTTATTCTATGCTTCTTCTCTTCTCCACTGAGTAATTCTATGCTCCTTCCCACTGTGTAATTCTATGCCCTTCTGTTCCCCACTATGTAATTCTATGCTCCTTCCCACTGTGTAATTCTATGCCCTTCTGTTCCCCACTATGTAATTCTATGCTCATTCTCACTGTGTAATTATATGCCCTTCTCTTCCCCACTATGTAATTATATGTTCCTTCTAACTGTGTAATTATATGCCCTTCTTTTCCCCACTGTGTAATTCTATGCTCTTTCTCACTGTGTAATTCTATGCCCTTCTTTTCCCCACTATGTAATTCTATGCTCCTTCCCACTGTGTAATTCTATGCCCTTCTGTTCCCCACTATGTAATTCTATGCTCCTTCTCACTGTGTAATTATATGCCCTTTTCTTCCCCACTATGGAATTATATGCTCCTTCTAACTGTGTAATTATATGCCCTTCTTTTCCCCACTGTGTAATTCTATGCTCTTTCTCACTGTGTAATTATATGCCCTTCTTTTCCCCACTGTGTAATTCTATGCTCTTTCTCACTTTGTAATGCTATGCCCTTCTGTTCCCCACTATGTAATTCTATGCTCCTTCCCACTGTGTAATTCTATGCCCTTCTGTTCCCCACTATGTAATTCTATGCTCCTTCTCACTGTGTAATTCTATGCCCTTCTGTTCCCCACTGTGTAATTCTATGCTCCTCCTTCAACCAGCAGCACCAGATCACTCTGAGCATGAAGGTTAAGGGGTATCAATGCTCAACTGAGGGGTAAAGTCAGGCTTGCTGCTCTATTGAGAACTTCATTCTCACAATATGGCTTCCAAGAGTGATGACTTGGCTGATCCAGGGATTCTGCAACAAAACCCTTGGAGGAGAGAGATTATTATTCTTTCCAGAGTTTTAAGCCTGACTTGGAGGAGAATAGGATATTAGACTTTCCGGAGTTTGAAGCCTGACTTTACAATACAGGGTACCCCTCACAACATGCAAAGGGTTTTAACAGCTTAGCATTCGGTGTTCTTCCCATGCAATAGTTGTCTCCCTCACTTTCTAATGTTATGCCTTTTCTCCTCCCCACTTTGTAATTCTATGCTTCTTCTCTTTCCCGCTGTGTAATTCTATGTTCCTTCTTCTTTTCTCCACTGCACAATACTTTAACTCTTCTCCTCTTCCCCACAGTGCAATTCTGTGCTTCCTCTTTCCCCACTGTGCATTCCATTAATTCATACACACCATTTACTACATCATACCAACTGATTCATTTCATTACTGTTTAACACCCACAAGACGGAAGCTAAGCTTTTCCCTGCTGTCCCGTCTGCTAGGCCCCCTCGACTGTATTGGGTGGAAGAGGGCATCCCCCTTTATGGAGGACAGACAGCAGCGCCTGATCGCTTGGAGCATGAAGGCTGAGGGGTATGACTGCTCTATTGAGGGGTAAAGTCAGGACTGCTGCTCTGTTGAGAGATTCGCTCTTTCCGGAGTTTGAAGCCTGACCTTACATACAGGTTACTCCTCCCAACATGCAAAAAGTGTTAACAGCTTAGCTTTCGGTGCACTTCCCATTTAATAATTGTCTTCCTCACTTTCTAATTTTATGCCTTTTCTACACCCCACTGTGTTATTCTATGCTTCTTCTCTTCTCCACTGAGTAATTCTATGCTCTTTCCCGCTGTGTAATTCTATGTTCCTTCTTCTTTTCTCCACTGCACAATACTTTAACTCTTCTCCTCTTCCCCACAGTGCAATTCTGTGCTTCCTCTTTCCCCACTGTGCATTCCATTAATTCATACACACCATTTACTACATCATACCAACTGATTCATTTCATTACTGTTTAACACCCACAAGACGGAAGCTAAGCTTTTCCCTGCTGTCCCGTCTGCTAGGCCCCCTCGACTGTATTGGGTGGAAGAGGGCATCCCCCTTTATGGAGGACAGACAGCAGCGCCTGATCGCTTGGAGCATGAAGGCTGAGGGGTATGACTGCTCTATTGAGGGGTAAAGTCAGGACTGCTGCTCTGTTGAGAGATTCGCTCTTTCCGGAGTTTGAAGCCTGACCTTACATACAGGTTACTCCTCCCAACATGCAAAAAGTGTTAACAGCTTAGCTTTCGGTGCACTTCCCATTTAATAATTGTCTTCCTCACTTTCTAATTTTATGCCTTTTCTACACCCCACTGTGTTATTCTATGCTTCTTCTCTTCTCCACTGAGTAATTCTATGCTCTTTCCCGCTGTGTAATTCTATGTTCCTTCTTCTTTTCTCCACTGCACAATACTTTAACTCTTCTCCTCTTCCCCACAGTGCAATTCTGTGCTTCCTCTTTCCCCACTGTGCATTCCATTAATTCATACACACCATTTACTACATCATACCAACTGATTCATTTCATTACTGTTTAACACCCACAAGACGGAAGCTAAGCTTTTCCCTGCTGTCCCGTCTGCTAGGCCCCCTCGACTGTATTGGGTGGAAGAGGGCATCCCCCTTTATGGAGGACAGACAGCAGCGCCTGATCGCTTGGAGCATGATGGCTGAGGGGTATGACTGCTCTATTGAGGGGTAAAGTCAGGACTGCTGCTCTGTTGAGAGATTCGCTCTTTCCGGAGTTTGAAGCCTGACCTTACATACAGGTTACTCCTCCCAACATGCAAAAAGTGTTAACAGCTTAGCTTTCGGTGCACTTCCCATTTAATAATTGTCTTCCTTACTTTCTAATTTTATGCCTTTTCTACACCCCACTGTGTTATTCTATGCTTCTTCTCTTCTCCACTGAGTAATTCTATGCTCCTTCCCACTGTGTAATTCTATGCCCTTCTGTTCCCCACTATGTAATTCTATGCTCCTTCCCACTGTGTAATTCTATGCCCTTCTGTTCCCCACTATGTAATTCTATGCTCATTCTCACTGTGTAATTATATGCCCTTCTCTTCCCCACTATGTAATTATATGTTCCTTCTAACTGTGTAATTATATGCCCTTCTTTTCCCCACTGTGTAATTCTATGCTCTTTCTCACTGTGTAATTCTATGCCCTTCTTTTCCCCACTATGTAATTCTATGCTCCTTCCCACTGTGTAATTCTATGCCCTTCTGTTCCCCACTATGTAATTCTATGCTCCTTCTCACTGTGTAATTATATGCCCTTTTCTTCCCCACTATGGAATTATATGCTCCTTCTAACTGTGTAATTATATGCCCTTCTTTTCCCCACTGTGTAATTCTATGCTCTTTCTCACTGTGTAATTATATGCCCTTCTTTTCCCCACTGTGTAATTCTATGCTCTTTCTCACTTTGTAATGCTATGCCCTTCTGTTCCCCACTATGTAATTCTATGCTCCTTCCCACTGTGTAATTCTATGCCCTTCTGTTCCCCACTATGTAATTCTATGCTCCTTCTCACTGTGTAATTCTATGCCCTTCTGTTCCCCACTGTGTAATTCTATGCTCCTCCTTCAACCAGCAGCACCAGATCACTCTGAGCATGAAGGTTAAGGGGTATCAATGCTCAACTGAGGGGTAAAGTCAGGCTTGCTGCTCTATTGAGAACTTCATTCTCACAATATGGCTTCCAAGAGTGATGACTTGGCTGATCCAGGGATTCTGCAACAAAACCCTTGGAGGAGAGAGATTATTATTCTTTCCAGAGTTTTAAGCCTGACTTGGAGGAGAATAGGATATTAGACTTTCCGGAGTTTGAAGCCTGACTTTACAATACAGGGTACCCCTCACAACATGCAAAGGGTTTTAACAGCTTAGCATTCGGTGTTCTTCCCATGCAATAGTTGTCTCCCTCACTTTCTAATGTTATGCCTTTTCTCCTCCCCACTTTGTAATTCTATGCTTCTTCTCTTTCCCGCTGTGTAATTCTATGTTCCTTCTTCTTTTCTCCACTGCACAATACTTTAACTCTTCTCCTCTTCCCCACAGTGCAATTCTGTGCTTCCTCTTTCCCCACTGTGCATTCCATTAATTCATACACACCATTTACTACATCATACCAACTGATTCATTTCATTACTGTTTAACACCCACAAGACGGAAGCTAAGCTTTTCCCTGCTGTCCCGTCTGCTAGGCCCCCTCGACTGTATTGGGTGGAAGAGGGCATCCCCCTTTATGGAGGACAGACAGCAGCGCCTGATCGCTTGGAGCATGAAGGCTGAGGGGTATGACTGCTCTATTGAGGGGTAAAGTCAGGACTGCTGCTCTGTTGAGAGATTCGCTCTTTCCGGAGTTTGAAGCCTGACCTTACATACAGGTTACTCCTCCCAACATGCAAAAAGTGTTAACAGCTTAGCTTTCGGTGCACTTCCCATTTAATAATTGTCTTCCTCACTTTCTAATTTTATGCCTTTTCTACACCCCACTGTGTTATTCTATGCTTCTTCTCTTCTCCACTGAGTAATTCTATGCTCTTTCCCGCTGTGTAATTCTATGTTCCTTCTTCTTTTCTCCACTGCACAATACTTTAACTCTTCTCCTCTTCCCCACAGTGCAATTCTGTGCTTCCTCTTTCCCCACTGTGCATTCCATTAATTCATACACACCATTTACTACATCATACCAACTGATTCATTTCATTACTGTTTAACACCCACAAGACGGAAGCTAAGCTTTTCCCTGCTGTCCCGTCTGCTAGGCCCCCTCGACTGTATTGGGTGGAAGAGGGCATCCCCCTTTATGGAGGACAGACAGCAGCGCCTGATCGCTTGGAGCATGATGGCTGAGGGGTATGACTGCTCTATTGAGGGGTAAAGTCAGGACTGCTGCTCTGTTGAGAGATTCGCTCTTTCCGGAGTTTGAAGCCTGACCTTACATACAGGTTACTCCTCCCAACATGCAAAAAGTGTTAACAGCTTAGCTTTCGGTGCACTTCCCATTTAATAATTGTCTTCCTTACTTTCTAATTTTATGCCTTTTCTACACCCCACTGTGTTATTCTATGCTTCTTCTCTTCTCCACTGAGTAATTCTATGCTCCTTCCCACTGTGTAATTCTATGCCCTTCTGTTCCCCACTATGTAATTCTATGCTCCTTCCCACTGTGTAATTCTATGCCCTTCTGTTCCCCACTATGTAATTCTATGCTCATTCTCACTGTGTAATTATATGCCCTTCTCTTCCCCACTATGTAATTATATGTTCCTTCTAACTGTGTAATTATATGCCCTTCTTTTCCCCACTGTGTAATTCTATGCTCTTTCTCACTGTGTAATTCTATGCCCTTCTTTTCCCCACTATGTAATTCTATGCTCCTTCCCACTGTGTAATTCTATGCCCTTCTGTTCCCCACTATGTAATTCTATGCTCCTTCTCACTGTGTAATTATATGCCCTTTTCTTCCCCACTATGGAATTATATGCTCCTTCTAACTGTGTAATTATATGCCCTTCTTTTCCCCACTGTGTAATTCTATGCTCTTTCTCACTGTGTAATTATATGCCCTTCTTTTCCCCACTGTGTAATTCTATGCTCTTTCTCACTTTGTAATGCTATGCCCTTCTGTTCCCCACTATGTAATTCTATGCTCCTTCCCACTGTGTAATTCTATGCCCTTCTGTTCCCCACTATGTAATTCTATGCTCCTTCTCACTGTGTAATTCTATGCCCTTCTGTTCCCCACTGTGTAATTCTATGCTCCTCCTTCAACCAGCAGCACCAGATCACTCTGAGCATGAAGGTTAAGGGGTATCAATGCTCAACTGAGGGGTAAAGTCAGGCTTGCTGCTCTATTGAGAACTTCATTCTCACAATATGGCTTCCAAGAGTGATGACTTGGCTGATCCAGGGATTCTGCAACAAAACCCTTGGAGGAGAGAGATTATTATTCTTTCCAGAGTTTTAAGCCTGACTTGGAGGAGAATAGGATATTAGACTTTCCGGAGTTTGAAGCCTGACTTTACAATACAGGGTACCCCTCACAACATGCAAAGGGTTTTAACAGCTTAGCATTCGGTGTTCTTCCCATGCAATAGTTGTCTCCCTCACTTTCTAATGTTATGCCTTTTCTCCTCCCCACTTTGTAATTCTATGCTTCTTCTCTTTCCCGCTGTGTAATTCTATGTTCCTTCTTCTTTTCTCCACTGCACAATACTTTAACTCTTCTCCTCTTCCCCACAGTGCAATTCTGTGCTTCCTCTTTCCCCACTGTGCATTCCATTAATTCATACACACCATTTACTACATCATACCAACTGATTCATTTCATTACTGTTTAACACCCACAAGACGGAAGCTAAGCTTTTCCCTGCTGTCCCGTCTGCTAGGCCCCCTCGACTGTATTGGGTGGAAGAGGGCATCCCCCTTTATGGAGGACAGACAGCAGCGCCTGATCGCTTGGAGCATGAAGGCTGAGGGGTATGACTGCTCTATTGAGGGGTAAAGTCAGGACTGCTGCTCTGTTGAGAGATTCGCTCTTTCCGGAGTTTGAAGCCTGACCTTACATACAGGTTACTCCTCCCAACATGCAAAAAGTGTTAACAGCTTAGCTTTCGGTGCACTTCCCATTTAATAATTGTCTTCCTCACTTTCTAATTTTATGCCTTTTCTACACCCCACTGTGTTATTCTATGCTTCTTCTCTTCTCCACTGAGTAATTCTATGCTCTTTCCCGCTGTGTAATTCTATGTTCCTTCTTCTTTTCTCCACTGCACAATACTTTAACTCTTCTCCTCTTCCCCACAGTGCAATTCTGTGCTTCCTCTTTCCCCACTGTGCATTCCATTAATTCATACACACCATTTACTACATCATACCAACTGATTCATTTCATTACTGTTTAACACCCACAAGACGGAAGCTAAGCTTTTCCCTGCTGTCCCGTCTGCTAGGCCCCCTCGACTGTATTGGGTGGAAGAGGGCATCCCCCTTTATGGAGGACAGACAGCAGCGCCTGATCGCTTGGAGCATGATGGCTGAGGGGTATGACTGCTCTATTGAGGGGTAAAGTCAGGACTGCTGCTCTGTTGAGAGATTCGCTCTTTCCGGAGTTTGAAGCCTGACCTTACATACAGGTTACTCCTCCCAACATGCAAAAAGTGTTAACAGCTTAGCTTTCGGTGCACTTCCCATTTAATAATTGTCTTCCTTACTTTCTAATTTTATGCCTTTTCTACACCCCACTGTGTTATTCTATGCTTCTTCTCTTCTCCACTGAGTAATTCTATGCTCCTTCCCACTGTGTAATTCTATGCCCTTCTGTTCCCCACTATGTAATTCTATGCTCCTTCCCACTGTGTAATTCTATGCCCTTCTGTTCCCCACTATGTAATTCTATGCTCATTCTCACTGTGTAATTATATGCCCTTCTCTTCCCCACTATGTAATTATATGTTCCTTCTAACTGTGTAATTATATGCCCTTCTTTTCCCCACTGTGTAATTCTATGCTCTTTCTCACTGTGTAATTCTATGCCCTTCTTTTCCCCACTATGTAATTCTATGCTCCTTCCCACTGTGTAATTCTATGCCCTTCTGTTCCCCACTATGTAATTCTATGCTCCTTCTCACTGTGTAATTATATGCCCTTTTCTTCCCCACTATGGAATTATATGCTCCTTCTAACTGTGTAATTATATGCCCTTCTTTTCCCCACTGTGTAATTCTATGCTCTTTCTCACTGTGTAATTATATGCCCTTCTTTTCCCCACTGTGTAATTCTATGCTCTTTCTCACTTTGTAATGCTATGCCCTTCTGTTCCCCACTATGTAATTCTATGCTCCTTCCCACTGTGTAATTCTATGCCCTTCTGTTCCCCACTATGTAATTCTATGCTCCTTCTCACTGTGTAATTCTATGCCCTTCTGTTCCCCACTGTGTAATTCTATGCTCCTCCTTCAACCAGCAGCACCAGATCACTCTGAGCATGAAGGTTAAGGGGTATCAATGCTCAACTGAGGGGTAAAGTCAGGCTTGCTGCTCTATTGAGAACTTCATTCTCACAATATGGCTTCCAAGAGTGATGACTTGGCTGATCCAGGGATTCTGCAACAAAACCCTTGGAGGAGAGAGATTATTATTCTTTCCAGAGTTTTAAGCCTGACTTGGAGGAGAATAGGATATTAGACTTTCCGGAGTTTGAAGCCTGACTTTACAATACAGGGTACCCCTCACAACATGCAAAGGGTTTTAACAGCTTAGCATTCGGTGTTCTTCCCATGCAATAGTTGTCTCCCTCACTTTCTAATGTTATGCCTTTTCTCCTCCCCACTTTGTAATTCTATGCTTCTTCTCTTTCCCGCTGTGTAATTCTATGTTCCTTCTTCTTTTCTCCACTGCACAATACTTTAACTCTTCTCCTCTTCCCCACAGTGCAATTCTGTGCTTCCTCTTTCCCCACTGTGCATTCCATTAATTCATACACACCATTTACTACATCATACCAACTGATTCATTTCATTACTGTTTAACACCCACAAGACGGAAGCTAAGCTTTTCCCTGCTGTCCCGTCTGCTAGGCCCCCTCGACTGTATTGGGTGGAAGAGGGCATCCCCCTTTATGGAGGACAGACAGCAGCGCCTGATCGCTTGGAGCATGAAGGCTGAGGGGTATGACTGCTCTATTGAGGGGTAAAGTCAGGACTGCTGCTCTGTTGAGAGATTCGCTCTTTCCGGAGTTTGAAGCCTGACCTTACATACAGGTTACTCCTCCCAACATGCAAAAAGTGTTAACAGCTTAGCTTTCGGTGCACTTCCCATTTAATAATTGTCTTCCTCACTTTCTAATTTTATGCCTTTTCTACACCCCACTGTGTTATTCTATGCTTCTTCTCTTCTCCACTGAGTAATTCTATGCTCTTTCCCGCTGTGTAATTCTATGTTCCTTCTTCTTTTCTCCACTGCACAATACTTTAACTCTTCTCCTCTTCCCCACAGTGCAATTCTGTGCTTCCTCTTTCCCCACTGTGCATTCCATTAATTCATACACACCATTTACTACATCATACCAACTGATTCATTTCATTACTGTTTAACACCCACAAGACGGAAGCTAAGCTTTTCCCTGCTGTCCCGTCTGCTAGGCCCCCTCGACTGTATTGGGTGGAAGAGGGCATCCCCCTTTATGGAGGACAGACAGCAGCGCCTGATCGCTTGGAGCATGATGGCTGAGGGGTATGACTGCTCTATTGAGGGGTAAAGTCAGGACTGCTGCTCTGTTGAGAGATTCGCTCTTTCCGGAGTTTGAAGCCTGACCTTACATACAGGTTACTCCTCCCAACATGCAAAAAGTGTTAACAGCTTAGCTTTCGGTGCACTTCCCATTTAATAATTGTCTTCCTTACTTTCTAATTTTATGCCTTTTCTACACCCCACTGTGTTATTCTATGCTTCTTCTCTTCTCCACTGAGTAATTCTATGCTCCTTCCCACTGTGTAATTCTATGCCCTTCTGTTCCCCACTATGTAATTCTATGCTCCTTCCCACTGTGTAATTCTATGCCCTTCTGTTCCCCACTATGTAATTCTATGCTCATTCTCACTGTGTAATTATATGCCCTTCTCTTCCCCACTATGTAATTATATGTTCCTTCTAACTGTGTAATTATATGCCCTTCTTTTCCCCACTGTGTAATTCTATGCTCTTTCTCACTGTGTAATTCTATGCCCTTCTTTTCCCCACTATGTAATTCTATGCTCCTTCCCACTGTGTAATTCTATGCCCTTCTGTTCCCCACTATGTAATTCTATGCTCCTTCTCACTGTGTAATTATATGCCCTTTTCTTCCCCACTATGGAATTATATGCTCCTTCTAACTGTGTAATTATATGCCCTTCTTTTCCCCACTGTGTAATTCTATGCTCTTTCTCACTGTGTAATTATATGCCCTTCTTTTCCCCACTGTGTAATTCTATGCTCTTTCTCACTTTGTAATGCTATGCCCTTCTGTTCCCCACTATGTAATTCTATGCTCCTTCCCACTGTGTAATTCTATGCCCTTCTGTTCCCCACTATGTAATTCTATGCTCCTTCTCACTGTGTAATTCTATGCCCTTCTGTTCCCCACTGTGTAATTCTATGCTCCTCCTTCAACCAGCAGCACCAGATCACTCTGAGCATGAAGGTTAAGGGGTATCAATGCTCAACTGAGGGGTAAAGTCAGGCTTGCTGCTCTATTGAGAACTTCATTCTCACAATATGGCTTCCAAGAGTGATGACTTGGCTGATCCAGGGATTCTGCAACAAAACCCTTGGAGGAGAGAGATTATTATTCTTTCCAGAGTTTTAAGCCTGACTTGGAGGAGAATAGGATATTAGACTTTCCGGAGTTTGAAGCCTGACTTTACAATACAGGGTACCCCTCACAACATGCAAAGGGTTTTAACAGCTTAGCATTCGGTGTTCTTCCCATGCAATAGTTGTCTCCCTCACTTTCTAATGTTATGCCTTTTCTCCTCCCCACTTTGTAATTCTATGCTTCTTCTCTTTCCCGCTGTGTAATTCTATGTTCCTTCTTCTTTTCTCCACTGCACAATACTTTAACTCTTCTCCTCTTCCCCACAGTGCAATTCTGTGCTTCCTCTTTCCCCACTGTGCATTCCATTAATTCATACACACCATTTACTACATCATACCAACTGATTCATTTCATTACTGTTTAACACCCACAAGACGGAAGCTAAGCTTTTCCCTGCTGTCCCGTCTGCTAGGCCCCCTCGACTGTATTGGGTGGAAGAGGGCATCCCCCTTTATGGAGGACAGACAGCAGCGCCTGATCGCTTGGAGCATGAAGGCTGAGGGGTATGACTGCTCTATTGAGGGGTAAAGTCAGGACTGCTGCTCTGTTGAGAGATTCGCTCTTTCCGGAGTTTGAAGCCTGACCTTACATACAGGTTACTCCTCCCAACATGCAAAAAGTGTTAACAGCTTAGCTTTCGGTGCACTTCCCATTTAATAATTGTCTTCCTCACTTTCTAATTTTATGCCTTTTCTACACCCCACTGTGTTATTCTATGCTTCTTCTCTTCTCCACTGAGTAATTCTATGCTCTTTCCCGCTGTGTAATTCTATGTTCCTTCTTCTTTTCTCCACTGCACAATACTTTAACTCTTCTCCTCTTCCCCACAGTGCAATTCTGTGCTTCCTCTTTCCCCACTGTGCATTCCATTAATTCATACACACCATTTACTACATCATACCAACTGATTCATTTCATTACTGTTTAACACCCACAAGACGGAAGCTAAGCTTTTCCCTGCTGTCCCGTCTGCTAGGCCCCCTCGACTGTATTGGGTGGAAGAGGGCATCCCCCTTTATGGAGGACAGACAGCAGCGCCTGATCGCTTGGAGCATGAAGGCTGAGGGGTATGACTGCTCTATTGAGGGGTAAAGTCAGGACTGCTGCTCTGTTGAGAGATTCGCTCTTTCCGGAGTTTGAAGCCTGACCTTACATACAGGTTACTCCTCCCAACATGCAAAAAGTGTTAACAGCTTAGCTTTCGGTGCACTTCCCATTTAATAATTGTCTTCCTCACTTTCTAATTTTATGCCTTTTCTACACCCCACTGTGTTATTCTATGCTTCTTCTCTTCTCCACTGAGTAATTCTATGCTCTTTCCCGCTGTGTAATTCTATGTTCCTTCTTCTTTTCTCCACTGCACAATACTTTAACTCTTCTCCTCTTCCCCACAGTGCAATTCTGTGCTTCCTCTTTCCCCACTGTGCATTCCATTAATTCATACACACCATTTACTACATCATACCAACTGATTCATTTCATTACTGTTTAACACCCACAAGACGGAAGCTAAGCTTTTCCCTGCTGTCCCGTCTGCTAGGCCCCCTCGACTGTATTGGGTGGAAGAGGGCATCCCCCTTTATGGAGGACAGACAGCAGCGCCTGATCGCTTGGAGCATGATGGCTGAGGGGTATGACTGCTCTATTGAGGGGTAAAGTCAGGACTGCTGCTCTGTTGAGAGATTCGCTCTTTCCGGAGTTTGAAGCCTGACCTTACATACAGGTTACTCCTCCCAACATGCAAAAAGTGTTAACAGCTTAGCTTTCGGTGCACTTCCCATTTAATAATTGTCTTCCTTACTTTCTAATTTTATGCCTTTTCTACACCCCACTGTGTTATTCTATGCTTCTTCTCTTCTCCACTGAGTAATTCTATGCTCCTTCCCACTGTGTAATTCTATGCCCTTCTGTTCCCCACTATGTAATTCTATGCTCCTTCCCACTGTGTAATTCTATGCCCTTCTGTTCCCCACTATGTAATTCTATGCTCATTCTCACTGTGTAATTATATGCCCTTCTCTTCCCCACTATGTAATTATATGTTCCTTCTAACTGTGTAATTATATGCCCTTCTTTTCCCCACTGTGTAATTCTATGCTCTTTCTCACTGTGTAATTCTATGCCCTTCTTTTCCCCACTATGTAATTCTATGCTCCTTCCCACTGTGTAATTCTATGCCCTTCTGTTCCCCACTATGTAATTCTATGCTCCTTCTCACTGTGTAATTATATGCCCTTTTCTTCCCCACTATGGAATTATATGCTCCTTCTAACTGTGTAATTATATGCCCTTCTTTTCCCCACTGTGTAATTCTATGCTCTTTCTCACTGTGTAATTATATGCCCTTCTTTTCCCCACTGTGTAATTCTATGCTCTTTCTCACTTTGTAATGCTATGCCCTTCTGTTCCCCACTATGTAATTCTATGCTCCTTCCCACTGTGTAATTCTATGCCCTTCTGTTCCCCACTATGTAATTCTATGCTCCTTCTCACTGTGTAATTCTATGCCCTTCTGTTCCCCACTGTGTAATTCTATGCTCCTCCTTCAACCAGCAGCACCAGATCACTCTGAGCATGAAGGTTAAGGGGTATCAATGCTCAACTGAGGGGTAAAGTCAGGCTTGCTGCTCTATTGAGAACTTCATTCTCACAATATGGCTTCCAAGAGTGATGACTTGGCTGATCCAGGGATTCTGCAACAAAACCCTTGGAGGAGAGAGATTATTATTCTTTCCAGAGTTTTAAGCCTGACTTGGAGGAGAATAGGATATTAGACTTTCCGGAGTTTGAAGCCTGACTTTACAATACAGGGTACCCCTCACAACATGCAAAGGGTTTTAACAGCTTAGCATTCGGTGTTCTTCCCATGCAATAGTTGTCTCCCTCACTTTCTAATGTTATGCCTTTTCTCCTCCCCACTTTGTAATTCTATGCTTCTTCTCTTTCCCGCTGTGTAATTCTATGTTCCTTCTTCTTTTCTCCACTGCACAATACTTTAACTCTTCTCCTCTTCCCCACAGTGCAATTCTGTGCTTCCTCTTTCCCCACTGTGCATTCCATTAATTCATACACACCATTTACTACATCATACCAACTGATTCATTTCATTACTGTTTAACACCCACAAGACGGAAGCTAAGCTTTTCCCTGCTGTCCCGTCTGCTAGGCCCCCTCGACTGTATTGGGTGGAAGAGGGCATCCCCCTTTATGGAGGACAGACAGCAGCGCCTGATCGCTTGGAGCATGAAGGCTGAGGGGTATGACTGCTCTATTGAGGGGTAAAGTCAGGACTGCTGCTCTGTTGAGAGATTCGCTCTTTCCGGAGTTTGAAGCCTGACCTTACATACAGGTTACTCCTCCCAACATGCAAAAAGTGTTAACAGCTTAGCTTTCGGTGCACTTCCCATTTAATAATTGTCTTCCTCACTTTCTAATTTTATGCCTTTTCTACACCCCACTGTGTTATTCTATGCTTCTTCTCTTCTCCACTGAGTAATTCTATGCTCTTTCCCGCTGTGTAATTCTATGTTCCTTCTTCTTTTCTCCACTGCACAATACTTTAACTCTTCTCCTCTTCCCCACAGTGCAATTCTGTGCTTCCTCTTTCCCCACTGTGCATTCCATTAATTCATACACACCATTTACTACATCATACCAACTGATTCATTTCATTACTGTTTAACACCCACAAGACGGAAGCTAAGCTTTTCCCTGCTGTCCCGTCTGCTAGGCCCCCTCGACTGTATTGGGTGGAAGAGGGCATCCCCCTTTATGGAGGACAGACAGCAGCGCCTGATCGCTTGGAGCATGAAGGCTGAGGGGTATGACTGCTCTATTGAGGGGTAAAGTCAGGACTGCTGCTCTGTTGAGAGATTCGCTCTTTCCGGAGTTTGAAGCCTGACCTTACATACAGGTTACTCCTCCCAACATGCAAAAAGTGTTAACAGCTTAGCTTTCGGTGCACTTCCCATTTAATAATTGTCTTCCTCACTTTCTAATTTTATGCCTTTTCTACACCCCACTGTGTTATTCTATGCTTCTTCTCTTCTCCACTGAGTAATTCTATGCTCTTTCCCGCTGTGTAATTCTATGTTCCTTCTTCTTTTCTCCACTGCACAATACTTTAACTCTTCTCCTCTTCCCCACAGTGCAATTCTGTGCTTCCTCTTTCCCCACTGTGCATTCCATTAATTCATACACACCATTTACTACATCATACCAACTGATTCATTTCATTACTGTTTAACACCCACAAGACGGAAGCTAAGCTTTTCCCTGCTGTCCCGTCTGCTAGGCCCCCTCGACTGTATTGGGTGGAAGAGGGCATCCCCCTTTATGGAGGACAGACAGCAGCGCCTGATCGCTTGGAGCATGAAGGCTGAGGGGTATGACTGCTCTATTGAGGGGTAAAGTCAGGACTGCTGCTCTGTTGAGAGATTCGCTCTTTCCGGAGTTTGAAGCCTGACCTTACATACAGGTTACTCCTCCCAACATGCAAAAAGTGTTAACAGCTTAGCTTTCGGTGCACTTCCCATTTAATAATTGTCTTCCTCACTTTCTAATTTTATGCCTTTTCTACACCCCACTGTGTTATTCTATGCTTCTTCTCTTCTCCACTGAGTAATTCTATGCTCTTTCCCGCTGTGTAATTCTATGTTCCTTCTTCTTTTCTCCACTGCACAATACTTTAACTCTTCTCCTCTTCCCCACAGTGCAATTCTGTGCTTCCTCTTTCCCCACTGTGCATTCCATTAATTCATACACACCATTTACTACATCATACCAACTGATTCATTTCATTACTGTTTAACACCCACAAGACGGAAGCTAAGCTTTTCCCTGCTGTCCCGTCTGCTAGGCCCCCTCGACTGTATTGGGTGGAAGAGGGCATCCCCCTTTATGGAGGACAGACAGCAGCGCCTGATCGCTTGGAGCATGAAGGCTGAGGGGTATGACTGCTCTATTGAGGGGTAAAGTCAGGACTGCTGCTCTGTTGAGAGATTCGCTCTTTCCGGAGTTTGAAGCCTGACCTTACATACAGGTTACTCCTCCCAACATGCAAAAAGTGTTAACAGCTTAGCTTTCGGTGCACTTCCCATTTAATAATTGTCTTCCTCACTTTCTAATTTTATGCCTTTTCTACACCCCACTGTGTTATTCTATGCTTCTTCTCTTCTCCACTGAGTAATTCTATGCTCTTTCCCGCTGTGTAATTCTATGTTCCTTCTTCTTTTCTCCACTGCACAATACTTTAACTCTTCTCCTCTTCCCCACAGTGCAATTCTGTGCTTCCTCTTTCCCCACTGTGCATTCCATTAATTCATACACACCATTTACTACATCATACCAACTGATTCATTTCATTACTGTTTAACACCCACAAGACGGAAGCTAAGCTTTTCCCTGCTGTCCCGTCTGCTAGGCCCCCTCGACTGTATTGGGTGGAAGAGGGCATCCCCCTTTATGGAGGACAGACAGCAGCGCCTGATCGCTTGGAGCATGATGGCTGAGGGGTATGACTGCTCTATTGAGGGGTAAAGTCAGGACTGCTGCTCTGTTGAGAGATTCGCTCTTTCCGGAGTTTGAAGCCTGACCTTACATACAGGTTACTCCTCCCAACATGCAAAAAGTGTTAACAGCTTAGCTTTCGGTGCACTTCCCATTTAATAATTGTCTTCCTTACTTTCTAATTTTATGCCTTTTCTACACCCCACTGTGTTATTCTATGCTTCTTCTCTTCTCCACTGAGTAATTCTATGCTCCTTCCCACTGTGTAATTCTATGCCCTTCTGTTCCCCACTATGTAATTCTATGCTCCTTCCCACTGTGTAATTCTATGCCCTTCTGTTCCCCACTATGTAATTCTATGCTCATTCTCACTGTGTAATTATATGCCCTTCTCTTCCCCACTATGTAATTATATGTTCCTTCTAACTGTGTAATTATATGCCCTTCTTTTCCCCACTGTGTAATTCTATGCTCTTTCTCACTGTGTAATTCTATGCCCTTCTTTTCCCCACTATGTAATTCTATGCTCCTTCCCACTGTGTAATTCTATGCCCTTCTGTTCCCCACTATGTAATTCTATGCTCCTTCTCACTGTGTAATTATATGCCCTTTTCTTCCCCACTATGGAATTATATGCTCCTTCTAACTGTGTAATTATATGCCCTTCTTTTCCCCACTGTGTAATTCTATGCTCTTTCTCACTGTGTAATTATATGCCCTTCTTTTCCCCACTGTGTAATTCTATGCTCTTTCTCACTTTGTAATGCTATGCCCTTCTGTTCCCCACTATGTAATTCTATGCTCCTTCCCACTGTGTAATTCTATGCCCTTCTGTTCCCCACTATGTAATTCTATGCTCCTTCTCACTGTGTAATTCTATGCCCTTCTGTTCCCCACTGTGTAATTCTATGCTCCTCCTTCAACCAGCAGCACCAGATCACTCTGAGCATGAAGGTTAAGGGGTATCAATGCTCAACTGAGGGGTAAAGTCAGGCTTGCTGCTCTATTGAGAACTTCATTCTCACAATATGGCTTCCAAGAGTGATGACTTGGCTGATCCAGGGATTCTGCAACAAAACCCTTGGAGGAGAGAGATTATTATTCTTTCCAGAGTTTTAAGCCTGACTTGGAGGAGAATAGGATATTAGACTTTCCGGAGTTTGAAGCCTGACTTTACAATACAGGGTACCCCTCACAACATGCAAAGGGTTTTAACAGCTTAGCATTCGGTGTTCTTCCCATGCAATAGTTGTCTCCCTCACTTTCTAATGTTATGCCTTTTCTCCTCCCCACTTTGTAATTCTATGCTTCTTCTCTTTCCCGCTGTGTAATTCTATGTTCCTTCTTCTTTTCTCCACTGCACAATACTTTAACTCTTCTCCTCTTCCCCACAGTGCAATTCTGTGCTTCCTCTTTCCCCACTGTGCATTCCATTAATTCATACACACCATTTACTACATCATACCAACTGATTCATTTCATTACTGTTTAACACCCACAAGACGGAAGCTAAGCTTTTCCCTGCTGTCCCGTCTGCTAGGCCCCCTCGACTGTATTGGGTGGAAGAGGGCATCCCCCTTTATGGAGGACAGACAGCAGCGCCTGATCGCTTGGAGCATGAAGGCTGAGGGGTATGACTGCTCTATTGAGGGGTAAAGTCAGGACTGCTGCTCTGTTGAGAGATTCGCTCTTTCCGGAGTTTGAAGCCTGACCTTACATACAGGTTACTCCTCCCAACATGCAAAAAGTGTTAACAGCTTAGCTTTCGGTGCACTTCCCATTTAATAATTGTCTTCCTCACTTTCTAATTTTATGCCTTTTCTACACCCCACTGTGTTATTCTATGCTTCTTCTCTTCTCCACTGAGTAATTCTATGCTCTTTCCCGCTGTGTAATTCTATGTTCCTTCTTCTTTTCTCCACTGCACAATACTTTAACTCTTCTCCTCTTCCCCACAGTGCAATTCTGTGCTTCCTCTTTCCCCACTGTGCATTCCATTAATTCATACACACCATTTACTACATCATACCAACTGATTCATTTCATTACTGTTTAACACCCACAAGACGGAAGCTAAGCTTTTCCCTGCTGTCCCGTCTGCTAGGCCCCCTCGACTGTATTGGGTGGAAGAGGGCATCCCCCTTTATGGAGGACAGACAGCAGCGCCTGATCGCTTGGAGCATGATGGCTGAGGGGTATGACTGCTCTATTGAGGGGTAAAGTCAGGACTGCTGCTCTGTTGAGAGATTCGCTCTTTCCGGAGTTTGAAGCCTGACCTTACATACAGGTTACTCCTCCCAACATGCAAAAAGTGTTAACAGCTTAGCTTTCGGTGCACTTCCCATTTAATAATTGTCTTCCTTACTTTCTAATTTTATGCCTTTTCTACACCCCACTGTGTTATTCTATGCTTCTTCTCTTCTCCACTGAGTAATTCTATGCTCCTTCCCACTGTGTAATTCTATGCCCTTCTGTTCCCCACTATGTAATTCTATGCTCCTTCCCACTGTGTAATTCTATGCCCTTCTGTTCCCCACTATGTAATTCTATGCTCATTCTCACTGTGTAATTATATGCCCTTCTCTTCCCCACTATGTAATTATATGTTCCTTCTAACTGTGTAATTATATGCCCTTCTTTTCCCCACTGTGTAATTCTATGCTCTTTCTCACTGTGTAATTCTATGCCCTTCTTTTCCCCACTATGTAATTCTATGCTCCTTCCCACTGTGTAATTCTATGCCCTTCTGTTCCCCACTATGTAATTCTATGCTCCTTCTCACTGTGTAATTATATGCCCTTTTCTTCCCCACTATGGAATTATATGCTCCTTCTAACTGTGTAATTATATGCCCTTCTTTTCCCCACTGTGTAATTCTATGCTCTTTCTCACTGTGTAATTATATGCCCTTCTTTTCCCCACTGTGTAATTCTATGCTCTTTCTCACTTTGTAATGCTATGCCCTTCTGTTCCCCACTATGTAATTCTATGCTCCTTCCCACTGTGTAATTCTATGCCCTTCTGTTCCCCACTATGTAATTCTATGCTCCTTCTCACTGTGTAATTCTATGCCCTTCTGTTCCCCACTGTGTAATTCTATGCTCCTCCTTCAACCAGCAGCACCAGATCACTCTGAGCATGAAGGTTAAGGGGTATCAATGCTCAACTGAGGGGTAAAGTCAGGCTTGCTGCTCTATTGAGAACTTCATTCTCACAATATGGCTTCCAAGAGTGATGACTTGGCTGATCCAGGGATTCTGCAACAAAACCCTTGGAGGAGAGAGATTATTATTCTTTCCAGAGTTTTAAGCCTGACTTGGAGGAGAATAGGATATTAGACTTTCCGGAGTTTGAAGCCTGACTTTACAATACAGGGTACCCCTCACAACATGCAAAGGGTTTTAACAGCTTAGCATTCGGTGTTCTTCCCATGCAATAGTTGTCTCCCTCACTTTCTAATGTTATGCCTTTTCTCCTCCCCACTTTGTAATTCTATGCTTCTTCTCTTTCCCGCTGTGTAATTCTATGTTCCTTCTTCTTTTCTCCACTGCACAATACTTTAACTCTTCTCCTCTTCCCCACAGTGCAATTCTGTGCTTCCTCTTTCCCCACTGTGCATTCCATTAATTCATACACACCATTTACTACATCATACCAACTGATTCATTTCATTACTGTTTAACACCCACAAGACGGAAGCTAAGCTTTTCCCTGCTGTCCCGTCTGCTAGGCCCCCTCGACTGTATTGGGTGGAAGAGGGCATCCCCCTTTATGGAGGACAGACAGCAGCGCCTGATCGCTTGGAGCATGAAGGCTGAGGGGTATGACTGCTCTATTGAGGGGTAAAGTCAGGACTGCTGCTCTGTTGAGAGATTCGCTCTTTCCGGAGTTTGAAGCCTGACCTTACATACAGGTTACTCCTCCCAACATGCAAAAAGTGTTAACAGCTTAGCTTTCGGTGCACTTCCCATTTAATAATTGTCTTCCTCACTTTCTAATTTTATGCCTTTTCTACACCCCACTGTGTTATTCTATGCTTCTTCTCTTCTCCACTGAGTAATTCTATGCTCTTTCCCGCTGTGTAATTCTATGTTCCTTCTTCTTTTCTCCACTGCACAATACTTTAACTCTTCTCCTCTTCCCCACAGTGCAATTCTGTGCTTCCTCTTTCCCCACTGTGCATTCCATTAATTCATACACACCATTTACTACATCATACCAACTGATTCATTTCATTACTGTTTAACACCCACAAGACGGAAGCTAAGCTTTTCCCTGCTGTCCCGTCTGCTAGGCCCCCTCGACTGTATTGGGTGGAAGAGGGCATCCCCCTTTATGGAGGACAGACAGCAGCGCCTGATCGCTTGGAGCATGAAGGCTGAGGGGTATGACTGCTCTATTGAGGGGTAAAGTCAGGACTGCTGCTCTGTTGAGAGATTCGCTCTTTCCGGAGTTTGAAGCCTGACCTTACATACAGGTTACTCCTCCCAACATGCAAAAAGTGTTAACAGCTTAGCTTTCGGTGCACTTCCCATTTAATAATTGTCTTCCTCACTTTCTAATTTTATGCCTTTTCTACACCCCACTGTGTTATTCTATGCTTCTTCTCTTCTCCACTGAGTAATTCTATGCTCTTTCCCGCTGTGTAATTCTATGTTCCTTCTTCTTTTCTCCACTGCACAATACTTTAACTCTTCTCCTCTTCCCCACAGTGCAATTCTGTGCTTCCTCTTTCCCCACTGTGCATTCCATTAATTCATACACACCATTTACTACATCATACCAACTGATTCATTTCATTACTGTTTAACACCCACAAGACGGAAGCTAAGCTTTTCCCTGCTGTCCCGTCTGCTAGGCCCCCTCGACTGTATTGGGTGGAAGAGGGCATCCCCCTTTATGGAGGACAGACAGCAGCGCCTGATCGCTTGGAGCATGAAGGCTGAGGGGTATGACTGCTCTATTGAGGGGTAAAGTCAGGACTGCTGCTCTGTTGAGAGATTCGCTCTTTCCGGAGTTTGAAGCCTGACCTTACATACAGGTTACTCCTCCCAACATGCAAAAAGTGTTAACAGCTTAGCTTTCGGTGCACTTCCCATTTAATAATTGTCTTCCTCACTTTCTAATTTTATGCCTTTTCTACACCCCACTGTGTTATTCTATGCTTCTTCTCTTCTCCACTGAGTAATTCTATGCTCTTTCCCGCTGTGTAATTCTATGTTCCTTCTTCTTTTCTCCACTGCACAATACTTTAACTCTTCTCCTCTTCCCCACAGTGCAATTCTGTGCTTCCTCTTTCCCCACTGTGCATTCCATTAATTCATACACACCATTTACTACATCATACCAACTGATTCATTTCATTACTGTTTAACACCCACAAGACGGAAGCTAAGCTTTTCCCTGCTGTCCCGTCTGCTAGGCCCCCTCGACTGTATTGGGTGGAAGAGGGCATCCCCCTTTATGGAGGACAGACAGCAGCGCCTGATCGCTTGGAGCATGATGGCTGAGGGGTATGACTGCTCTATTGAGGGGTAAAGTCAGGACTGCTGCTCTGTTGAGAGATTCGCTCTTTCCGGAGTTTGAAGCCTGACCTTACATACAGGTTACTCCTCCCAACATGCAAAAAGTGTTAACAGCTTAGCTTTCGGTGCACTTCCCATTTAATAATTGTCTTCCTTACTTTCTAATTTTATGCCTTTTCTACACCCCACTGTGTTATTCTATGCTTCTTCTCTTCTCCACTGAGTAATTCTATGCTCCTTCCCACTGTGTAATTCTATGCCCTTCTGTTCCCCACTATGTAATTCTATGCTCCTTCCCACTGTGTAATTCTATGCCCTTCTGTTCCCCACTATGTAATTCTATGCTCATTCTCACTGTGTAATTATATGCCCTTCTCTTCCCCACTATGTAATTATATGTTCCTTCTAACTGTGTAATTATATGCCCTTCTTTTCCCCACTGTGTAATTCTATGCTCTTTCTCACTGTGTAATTCTATGCCCTTCTTTTCCCCACTATGTAATTCTATGCTCCTTCCCACTGTGTAATTCTATGCCCTTCTGTTCCCCACTATGTAATTCTATGCTCCTTCTCACTGTGTAATTATATGCCCTTTTCTTCCCCACTATGGAATTATATGCTCCTTCTAACTGTGTAATTATATGCCCTTCTTTTCCCCACTGTGTAATTCTATGCTCTTTCTCACTGTGTAATTATATGCCCTTCTTTTCCCCACTGTGTAATTCTATGCTCTTTCTCACTTTGTAATGCTATGCCCTTCTGTTCCCCACTATGTAATTCTATGCTCCTTCCCACTGTGTAATTCTATGCCCTTCTGTTCCCCACTATGTAATTCTATGCTCCTTCTCACTGTGTAATTCTATGCCCTTCTGTTCCCCACTGTGTAATTCTATGCTCCTCCTTCAACCAGCAGCACCAGATCACTCTGAGCATGAAGGTTAAGGGGTATCAATGCTCAACTGAGGGGTAAAGTCAGGCTTGCTGCTCTATTGAGAACTTCATTCTCACAATATGGCTTCCAAGAGTGATGACTTGGCTGATCCAGGGATTCTGCAACAAAACCCTTGGAGGAGAGAGATTATTATTCTTTCCAGAGTTTTAAGCCTGACTTGGAGGAGAATAGGATATTAGACTTTCCGGAGTTTGAAGCCTGACTTTACAATACAGGGTACCCCTCACAACATGCAAAGGGTTTTAACAGCTTAGCATTCGGTGTTCTTCCCATGCAATAGTTGTCTCCCTCACTTTCTAATGTTATGCCTTTTCTCCTCCCCACTTTGTAATTCTATGCTTCTTCTCTTTCCCGCTGTGTAATTCTATGTTCCTTCTTCTTTTCTCCACTGCACAATACTTTAACTCTTCTCCTCTTCCCCACAGTGCAATTCTGTGCTTCCTCTTTCCCCACTGTGCATTCCATTAATTCATACACACCATTTACTACATCATACCAACTGATTCATTTCATTACTGTTTAACACCCACAAGACGGAAGCTAAGCTTTTCCCTGCTGTCCCGTCTGCTAGGCCCCCTCGACTGTATTGGGTGGAAGAGGGCATCCCCCTTTATGGAGGACAGACAGCAGCGCCTGATCGCTTGGAGCATGAAGGCTGAGGGGTATGACTGCTCTATTGAGGGGTAAAGTCAGGACTGCTGCTCTGTTGAGAGATTCGCTCTTTCCGGAGTTTGAAGCCTGACCTTACATACAGGTTACTCCTCCCAACATGCAAAAAGTGTTAACAGCTTAGCTTTCGGTGCACTTCCCATTTAATAATTGTCTTCCTCACTTTCTAATTTTATGCCTTTTCTACACCCCACTGTGTTATTCTATGCTTCTTCTCTTCTCCACTGAGTAATTCTATGCTCTTTCCCGCTGTGTAATTCTATGTTCCTTCTTCTTTTCTCCACTGCACAATACTTTAACTCTTCTCCTCTTCCCCACAGTGCAATTCTGTGCTTCCTCTTTCCCCACTGTGCATTCCATTAATTCATACACACCATTTACTACATCATACCAACTGATTCATTTCATTACTGTTTAACACCCACAAGACGGAAGCTAAGCTTTTCCCTGCTGTCCCGTCTGCTAGGCCCCCTCGACTGTATTGGGTGGAAGAGGGCATCCCCCTTTATGGAGGACAGACAGCAGCGCCTGATCGCTTGGAGCATGATGGCTGAGGGGTATGACTGCTCTATTGAGGGGTAAAGTCAGGACTGCTGCTCTGTTGAGAGATTCGCTCTTTCCGGAGTTTGAAGCCTGACCTTACATACAGGTTACTCCTCCCAACATGCAAAAAGTGTTAACAGCTTAGCTTTCGGTGCACTTCCCATTTAATAATTGTCTTCCTTACTTTCTAATTTTATGCCTTTTCTACACCCCACTGTGTTATTCTATGCTTCTTCTCTTCTCCACTGAGTAATTCTATGCTCCTTCCCACTGTGTAATTCTATGCCCTTCTGTTCCCCACTATGTAATTCTATGCTCCTTCCCACTGTGTAATTCTATGCCCTTCTGTTCCCCACTATGTAATTCTATGCTCATTCTCACTGTGTAATTATATGCCCTTCTCTTCCCCACTATGTAATTATATGTTCCTTCTAACTGTGTAATTATATGCCCTTCTTTTCCCCACTGTGTAATTCTATGCTCTTTCTCACTGTGTAATTCTATGCCCTTCTTTTCCCCACTATGTAATTCTATGCTCCTTCCCACTGTGTAATTCTATGCCCTTCTGTTCCCCACTATGTAATTCTATGCTCCTTCTCACTGTGTAATTATATGCCCTTTTCTTCCCCACTATGGAATTATATGCTCCTTCTAACTGTGTAATTATATGCCCTTCTTTTCCCCACTGTGTAATTCTATGCTCTTTCTCACTGTGTAATTATATGCCCTTCTTTTCCCCACTGTGTAATTCTATGCTCTTTCTCACTTTGTAATGCTATGCCCTTCTGTTCCCCACTATGTAATTCTATGCTCCTTCCCACTGTGTAATTCTATGCCCTTCTGTTCCCCACTATGTAATTCTATGCTCCTTCTCACTGTGTAATTCTATGCCCTTCTGTTCCCCACTGTGTAATTCTATGCTCCTCCTTCAACCAGCAGCACCAGATCACTCTGAGCATGAAGGTTAAGGGGTATCAATGCTCAACTGAGGGGTAAAGTCAGGCTTGCTGCTCTATTGAGAACTTCATTCTCACAATATGGCTTCCAAGAGTGATGACTTGGCTGATCCAGGGATTCTGCAACAAAACCCTTGGAGGAGAGAGATTATTATTCTTTCCAGAGTTTTAAGCCTGACTTGGAGGAGAATAGGATATTAGACTTTCCGGAGTTTGAAGCCTGACTTTACAATACAGGGTACCCCTCACAACATGCAAAGGGTTTTAACAGCTTAGCATTCGGTGTTCTTCCCATGCAATAGTTGTCTCCCTCACTTTCTAATGTTATGCCTTTTCTCCTCCCCACTTTGTAATTCTATGCTTCTTCTCTTTCCCGCTGTGTAATTCTATGTTCCTTCTTCTTTTCTCCACTGCACAATACTTTAACTCTTCTCCTCTTCCCCACAGTGCAATTCTGTGCTTCCTCTTTCCCCACTGTGCATTCCATTAATTCATACACACCATTTACTACATCATACCAACTGATTCATTTCATTACTGTTTAACACCCACAAGACGGAAGCTAAGCTTTTCCCTGCTGTCCCGTCTGCTAGGCCCCCTCGACTGTATTGGGTGGAAGAGGGCATCCCCCTTTATGGAGGACAGACAGCAGCGCCTGATCGCTTGGAGCATGAAGGCTGAGGGGTATGACTGCTCTATTGAGGGGTAAAGTCAGGACTGCTGCTCTGTTGAGAGATTCGCTCTTTCCGGAGTTTGAAGCCTGACCTTACATACAGGTTACTCCTCCCAACATGCAAAAAGTGTTAACAGCTTAGCTTTCGGTGCACTTCCCATTTAATAATTGTCTTCCTCACTTTCTAATTTTATGCCTTTTCTACACCCCACTGTGTTATTCTATGCTTCTTCTCTTCTCCACTGAGTAATTCTATGCTCTTTCCCGCTGTGTAATTCTATGTTCCTTCTTCTTTTCTCCACTGCACAATACTTTAACTCTTCTCCTCTTCCCCACAGTGCAATTCTGTGCTTCCTCTTTCCCCACTGTGCATTCCATTAATTCATACACACCATTTACTACATCATACCAACTGATTCATTTCATTACTGTTTAACACCCACAAGACGGAAGCTAAGCTTTTCCCTGCTGTCCCGTCTGCTAGGCCCCCTCGACTGTATTGGGTGGAAGAGGGCATCCCCCTTTATGGAGGACAGACAGCAGCGCCTGATCGCTTGGAGCATGATGGCTGAGGGGTATGACTGCTCTATTGAGGGGTAAAGTCAGGACTGCTGCTCTGTTGAGAGATTCGCTCTTTCCGGAGTTTGAAGCCTGACCTTACATACAGGTTACTCCTCCCAACATGCAAAAAGTGTTAACAGCTTAGCTTTCGGTGCACTTCCCATTTAATAATTGTCTTCCTTACTTTCTAATTTTATGCCTTTTCTACACCCCACTGTGTTATTCTATGCTTCTTCTCTTCTCCACTGAGTAATTCTATGCTCCTTCCCACTGTGTAATTCTATGCCCTTCTGTTCCCCACTATGTAATTCTATGCTCCTTCCCACTGTGTAATTCTATGCCCTTCTGTTCCCCACTATGTAATTCTATGCTCATTCTCACTGTGTAATTATATGCCCTTCTCTTCCCCACTATGTAATTATATGTTCCTTCTAACTGTGTAATTATATGCCCTTCTTTTCCCCACTGTGTAATTCTATGCTCTTTCTCACTGTGTAATTCTATGCCCTTCTTTTCCCCACTATGTAATTCTATGCTCCTTCCCACTGTGTAATTCTATGCCCTTCTGTTCCCCACTATGTAATTCTATGCTCCTTCTCACTGTGTAATTATATGCCCTTTTCTTCCCCACTATGGAATTATATGCTCCTTCTAACTGTGTAATTATATGCCCTTCTTTTCCCCACTGTGTAATTCTATGCTCTTTCTCACTGTGTAATTATATGCCCTTCTTTTCCCCACTGTGTAATTCTATGCTCTTTCTCACTTTGTAATGCTATGCCCTTCTGTTCCCCACTATGTAATTCTATGCTCCTTCCCACTGTGTAATTCTATGCCCTTCTGTTCCCCACTATGTAATTCTATGCTCCTTCTCACTGTGTAATTCTATGCCCTTCTGTTCCCCACTGTGTAATTCTATGCTCCTCCTTCAACCAGCAGCACCAGATCACTCTGAGCATGAAGGTTAAGGGGTATCAATGCTCAACTGAGGGGTAAAGTCAGGCTTGCTGCTCTATTGAGAACTTCATTCTCACAATATGGCTTCCAAGAGTGATGACTTGGCTGATCCAGGGATTCTGCAACAAAACCCTTGGAGGAGAGAGATTATTATTCTTTCCAGAGTTTTAAGCCTGACTTGGAGGAGAATAGGATATTAGACTTTCCGGAGTTTGAAGCCTGACTTTACAATACAGGGTACCCCTCACAACATGCAAAGGGTTTTAACAGCTTAGCATTCGGTGTTCTTCCCATGCAATAGTTGTCTCCCTCACTTTCTAATGTTATGCCTTTTCTCCTCCCCACTTTGTAATTCTATGCTTCTTCTCTTTCCCGCTGTGTAATTCTATGTTCCTTCTTCTTTTCTCCACTGCACAATACTTTAACTCTTCTCCTCTTCCCCACAGTGCAATTCTGTGCTTCCTCTTTCCCCACTGTGCATTCCATTAATTCATACACACCATTTACTACATCATACCAACTGATTCATTTCATTACTGTTTAACACCCACAAGACGGAAGCTAAGCTTTTCCCTGCTGTCCCGTCTGCTAGGCCCCCTCGACTGTATTGGGTGGAAGAGGGCATCCCCCTTTATGGAGGACAGACAGCAGCGCCTGATCGCTTGGAGCATGAAGGCTGAGGGGTATGACTGCTCTATTGAGGGGTAAAGTCAGGACTGCTGCTCTGTTGAGAGATTCGCTCTTTCCGGAGTTTGAAGCCTGACCTTACATACAGGTTACTCCTCCCAACATGCAAAAAGTGTTAACAGCTTAGCTTTCGGTGCACTTCCCATTTAATAATTGTCTTCCTCACTTTCTAATTTTATGCCTTTTCTACACCCCACTGTGTTATTCTATGCTTCTTCTCTTCTCCACTGAGTAATTCTATGCTCTTTCCCGCTGTGTAATTCTATGTTCCTTCTTCTTTTCTCCACTGCACAATACTTTAACTCTTCTCCTCTTCCCCACAGTGCAATTCTGTGCTTCCTCTTTCCCCACTGTGCATTCCATTAATTCATACACACCATTTACTACATCATACCAACTGATTCATTTCATTACTGTTTAACACCCACAAGACGGAAGCTAAGCTTTTCCCTGCTGTCCCGTCTGCTAGGCCCCCTCGACTGTATTGGGTGGAAGAGGGCATCCCCCTTTATGGAGGACAGACAGCAGCGCCTGATCGCTTGGAGCATGATGGCTGAGGGGTATGACTGCTCTATTGAGGGGTAAAGTCAGGACTGCTGCTCTGTTGAGAGATTCGCTCTTTCCGGAGTTTGAAGCCTGACCTTACATACAGGTTACTCCTCCCAACATGCAAAAAGTGTTAACAGCTTAGCTTTCGGTGCACTTCCCATTTAATAATTGTCTTCCTTACTTTCTAATTTTATGCCTTTTCTACACCCCACTGTGTTATTCTATGCTTCTTCTCTTCTCCACTGAGTAATTCTATGCTCCTTCCCACTGTGTAATTCTATGCCCTTCTGTTCCCCACTATGTAATTCTATGCTCCTTCCCACTGTGTAATTCTATGCCCTTCTGTTCCCCACTATGTAATTCTATGCTCATTCTCACTGTGTAATTATATGCCCTTCTCTTCCCCACTATGTAATTATATGTTCCTTCTAACTGTGTAATTATATGCCCTTCTTTTCCCCACTGTGTAATTCTATGCTCTTTCTCACTGTGTAATTCTATGCCCTTCTTTTCCCCACTATGTAATTCTATGCTCCTTCCCACTGTGTAATTCTATGCCCTTCTGTTCCCCACTATGTAATTCTATGCTCCTTCTCACTGTGTAATTATATGCCCTTTTCTTCCCCACTATGGAATTATATGCTCCTTCTAACTGTGTAATTATATGCCCTTCTTTTCCCCACTGTGTAATTCTATGCTCTTTCTCACTGTGTAATTATATGCCCTTCTTTTCCCCACTGTGTAATTCTATGCTCTTTCTCACTTTGTAATGCTATGCCCTTCTGTTCCCCACTATGTAATTCTATGCTCCTTCCCACTGTGTAATTCTATGCCCTTCTGTTCCCCACTATGTAATTCTATGCTCCTTCTCACTGTGTAATTCTATGCCCTTCTGTTCCCCACTGTGTAATTCTATGCTCCTCCTTCAACCAGCAGCACCAGATCACTCTGAGCATGAAGGTTAAGGGGTATCAATGCTCAACTGAGGGGTAAAGTCAGGCTTGCTGCTCTATTGAGAACTTCATTCTCACAATATGGCTTCCAAGAGTGATGACTTGGCTGATCCAGGGATTCTGCAACAAAACCCTTGGAGGAGAGAGATTATTATTCTTTCCAGAGTTTTAAGCCTGACTTGGAGGAGAATAGGATATTAGACTTTCCGGAGTTTGAAGCCTGACTTTACAATACAGGGTACCCCTCACAACATGCAAAGGGTTTTAACAGCTTAGCATTCGGTGTTCTTCCCATGCAATAGTTGTCTCCCTCACTTTCTAATGTTATGCCTTTTCTCCTCCCCACTTTGTAATTCTATGCTTCTTCTCTTTCCCGCTGTGTAATTCTATGTTCCTTCTTCTTTTCTCCACTGCACAATACTTTAACTCTTCTCCTCTTCCCCACAGTGCAATTCTGTGCTTCCTCTTTCCCCACTGTGCATTCCATTAATTCATACACACCATTTACTACATCATACCAACTGATTCATTTCATTACTGTTTAACACCCACAAGACGGAAGCTAAGCTTTTCCCTGCTGTCCCGTCTGCTAGGCCCCCTCGACTGTATTGGGTGGAAGAGGGCATCCCCCTTTATGGAGGACAGACAGCAGCGCCTGATCGCTTGGAGCATGAAGGCTGAGGGGTATGACTGCTCTATTGAGGGGTAAAGTCAGGACTGCTGCTCTGTTGAGAGATTCGCTCTTTCCGGAGTTTGAAGCCTGACCTTACATACAGGTTACTCCTCCCAACATGCAAAAAGTGTTAACAGCTTAGCTTTCGGTGCACTTCCCATTTAATAATTGTCTTCCTCACTTTCTAATTTTATGCCTTTTCTACACCCCACTGTGTTATTCTATGCTTCTTCTCTTCTCCACTGAGTAATTCTATGCTCTTTCCCGCTGTGTAATTCTATGTTCCTTCTTCTTTTCTCCACTGCACAATACTTTAACTCTTCTCCTCTTCCCCACAGTGCAATTCTGTGCTTCCTCTTTCCCCACTGTGCATTCCATTAATTCATACACACCATTTACTACATCATACCAACTGATTCATTTCATTACTGTTTAACACCCACAAGACGGAAGCTAAGCTTTTCCCTGCTGTCCCGTCTGCTAGGCCCCCTCGACTGTATTGGGTGGAAGAGGGCATCCCCCTTTATGGAGGACAGACAGCAGCGCCTGATCGCTTGGAGCATGATGGCTGAGGGGTATGACTGCTCTATTGAGGGGTAAAGTCAGGACTGCTGCTCTGTTGAGAGATTCGCTCTTTCCGGAGTTTGAAGCCTGACCTTACATACAGGTTACTCCTCCCAACATGCAAAAAGTGTTAACAGCTTAGCTTTCGGTGCACTTCCCATTTAATAATTGTCTTCCTTACTTTCTAATTTTATGCCTTTTCTACACCCCACTGTGTTATTCTATGCTTCTTCTCTTCTCCACTGAGTAATTCTATGCTCCTTCCCACTGTGTAATTCTATGCCCTTCTGTTCCCCACTATGTAATTCTATGCTCCTTCCCACTGTGTAATTCTATGCCCTTCTGTTCCCCACTATGTAATTCTATGCTCATTCTCACTGTGTAATTATATGCCCTTCTCTTCCCCACTATGTAATTATATGTTCCTTCTAACTGTGTAATTATATGCCCTTCTTTTCCCCACTGTGTAATTCTATGCTCTTTCTCACTGTGTAATTCTATGCCCTTCTTTTCCCCACTATGTAATTCTATGCTCCTTCCCACTGTGTAATTCTATGCCCTTCTGTTCCCCACTATGTAATTCTATGCTCCTTCTCACTGTGTAATTATATGCCCTTTTCTTCCCCACTATGGAATTATATGCTCCTTCTAACTGTGTAATTATATGCCCTTCTTTTCCCCACTGTGTAATTCTATGCTCTTTCTCACTGTGTAATTATATGCCCTTCTTTTCCCCACTGTGTAATTCTATGCTCTTTCTCACTTTGTAATGCTATGCCCTTCTGTTCCCCACTATGTAATTCTATGCTCCTTCCCACTGTGTAATTCTATGCCCTTCTGTTCCCCACTATGTAATTCTATGCTCCTTCTCACTGTGTAATTCTATGCCCTTCTGTTCCCCACTGTGTAATTCTATGCTCCTCCTTCAACCAGCAGCACCAGATCACTCTGAGCATGAAGGTTAAGGGGTATCAATGCTCAACTGAGGGGTAAAGTCAGGCTTGCTGCTCTATTGAGAACTTCATTCTCACAATATGGCTTCCAAGAGTGATGACTTGGCTGATCCAGGGATTCTGCAACAAAACCCTTGGAGGAGAGAGATTATTATTCTTTCCAGAGTTTTAAGCCTGACTTGGAGGAGAATAGGATATTAGACTTTCCGGAGTTTGAAGCCTGACTTTACAATACAGGGTACCCCTCACAACATGCAAAGGGTTTTAACAGCTTAGCATTCGGTGTTCTTCCCATGCAATAGTTGTCTCCCTCACTTTCTAATGTTATGCCTTTTCTCCTCCCCACTTTGTAATTCTATGCTTCTTCTCTTTCCCGCTGTGTAATTCTATGTTCCTTCTTCTTTTCTCCACTGCACAATACTTTAACTCTTCTCCTCTTCCCCACAGTGCAATTCTGTGCTTCCTCTTTCCCCACTGTGCATTCCATTAATTCATACACACCATTTACTACATCATACCAACTGATTCATTTCATTACTGTTTAACACCCACAAGACGGAAGCTAAGCTTTTCCCTGCTGTCCCGTCTGCTAGGCCCCCTCGACTGTATTGGGTGGAAGAGGGCATCCCCCTTTATGGAGGACAGACAGCAGCGCCTGATCGCTTGGAGCATGAAGGCTGAGGGGTATGACTGCTCTATTGAGGGGTAAAGTCAGGACTGCTGCTCTGTTGAGAGATTCGCTCTTTCCGGAGTTTGAAGCCTGACCTTACATACAGGTTACTCCTCCCAACATGCAAAAAGTGTTAACAGCTTAGCTTTCGGTGCACTTCCCATTTAATAATTGTCTTCCTCACTTTCTAATTTTATGCCTTTTCTACACCCCACTGTGTTATTCTATGCTTCTTCTCTTCTCCACTGAGTAATTCTATGCTCTTTCCCGCTGTGTAATTCTATGTTCCTTCTTCTTTTCTCCACTGCACAATACTTTAACTCTTCTCCTCTTCCCCACAGTGCAATTCTGTGCTTCCTCTTTCCCCACTGTGCATTCCATTAATTCATACACACCATTTACTACATCATACCAACTGATTCATTTCATTACTGTTTAACACCCACAAGACGGAAGCTAAGCTTTTCCCTGCTGTCCCGTCTGCTAGGCCCCCTCGACTGTATTGGGTGGAAGAGGGCATCCCCCTTTATGGAGGACAGACAGCAGCGCCTGATCGCTTGGAGCATGAAGGCTGAGGGGTATGACTGCTCTATTGAGGGGTAAAGTCAGGACTGCTGCTCTGTTGAGAGATTCGCTCTTTCCGGAGTTTGAAGCCTGACCTTACATACAGGTTACTCCTCCCAACATGCAAAAAGTGTTAACAGCTTAGCTTTCGGTGCACTTCCCATTTAATAATTGTCTTCCTCACTTTCTAATTTTATGCCTTTTCTACACCCCACTGTGTTATTCTATGCTTCTTCTCTTCTCCACTGAGTAATTCTATGCTCTTTCCCGCTGTGTAATTCTATGTTCCTTCTTCTTTTCTCCACTGCACAATACTTTAACTCTTCTCCTCTTCCCCACAGTGCAATTCTGTGCTTCCTCTTTCCCCACTGTGCATTCCATTAATTCATACACACCATTTACTACATCATACCAACTGATTCATTTCATTACTGTTTAACACCCACAAGACGGAAGCTAAGCTTTTCCCTGCTGTCCCGTCTGCTAGGCCCCCTCGACTGTATTGGGTGGAAGAGGGCATCCCCCTTTATGGAGGACAGACAGCAGCGCCTGATCGCTTGGAGCATGAAGGCTGAGGGGTATGACTGCTCTATTGAGGGGTAAAGTCAGGACTGCTGCTCTGTTGAGAGATTCGCTCTTTCCGGAGTTTGAAGCCTGACCTTACATACAGGTTACTCCTCCCAACATGCAAAAAGTGTTAACAGCTTAGCTTTCGGTGCACTTCCCATTTAATAATTGTCTTCCTCACTTTCTAATTTTATGCCTTTTCTACACCCCACTGTGTTATTCTATGCTTCTTCTCTTCTCCACTGAGTAATTCTATGCTCTTTCCCGCTGTGTAATTCTATGTTCCTTCTTCTTTTCTCCACTGCACAATACTTTAACTCTTCTCCTCTTCCCCACAGTGCAATTCTGTGCTTCCTCTTTCCCCACTGTGCATTCCATTAATTCATACACACCATTTACTACATCATACCAACTGATTCATTTCATTACTGTTTAACACCCACAAGACGGAAGCTAAGCTTTTCCCTGCTGTCCCGTCTGCTAGGCCCCCTCGACTGTATTGGGTGGAAGAGGGCATCCCCCTTTATGGAGGACAGACAGCAGCGCCTGATCGCTTGGAGCATGATGGCTGAGGGGTATGACTGCTCTATTGAGGGGTAAAGTCAGGACTGCTGCTCTGTTGAGAGATTCGCTCTTTCCGGAGTTTGAAGCCTGACCTTACATACAGGTTACTCCTCCCAACATGCAAAAAGTGTTAACAGCTTAGCTTTCGGTGCACTTCCCATTTAATAATTGTCTTCCTTACTTTCTAATTTTATGCCTTTTCTACACCCCACTGTGTTATTCTATGCTTCTTCTCTTCTCCACTGAGTAATTCTATGCTCCTTCCCACTGTGTAATTCTATGCCCTTCTGTTCCCCACTATGTAATTCTATGCTCCTTCCCACTGTGTAATTCTATGCCCTTCTGTTCCCCACTATGTAATTCTATGCTCATTCTCACTGTGTAATTATATGCCCTTCTCTTCCCCACTATGTAATTATATGTTCCTTCTAACTGTGTAATTATATGCCCTTCTTTTCCCCACTGTGTAATTCTATGCTCTTTCTCACTGTGTAATTCTATGCCCTTCTTTTCCCCACTATGTAATTCTATGCTCCTTCCCACTGTGTAATTCTATGCCCTTCTGTTCCCCACTATGTAATTCTATGCTCCTTCTCACTGTGTAATTATATGCCCTTTTCTTCCCCACTATGGAATTATATGCTCCTTCTAACTGTGTAATTATATGCCCTTCTTTTCCCCACTGTGTAATTCTATGCTCTTTCTCACTGTGTAATTATATGCCCTTCTTTTCCCCACTGTGTAATTCTATGCTCTTTCTCACTTTGTAATGCTATGCCCTTCTGTTCCCCACTATGTAATTCTATGCTCCTTCCCACTGTGTAATTCTATGCCCTTCTGTTCCCCACTATGTAATTCTATGCTCCTTCTCACTGTGTAATTCTATGCCCTTCTGTTCCCCACTGTGTAATTCTATGCTCCTCCTTCAACCAGCAGCACCAGATCACTCTGAGCATGAAGGTTAAGGGGTATCAATGCTCAACTGAGGGGTAAAGTCAGGCTTGCTGCTCTATTGAGAACTTCATTCTCACAATATGGCTTCCAAGAGTGATGACTTGGCTGATCCAGGGATTCTGCAACAAAACCCTTGGAGGAGAGAGATTATTATTCTTTCCAGAGTTTTAAGCCTGACTTGGAGGAGAATAGGATATTAGACTTTCCGGAGTTTGAAGCCTGACTTTACAATACAGGGTACCCCTCACAACATGCAAAGGGTTTTAACAGCTTAGCATTCGGTGTTCTTCCCATGCAATAGTTGTCTCCCTCACTTTCTAATGTTATGCCTTTTCTCCTCCCCACTTTGTAATTCTATGCTTCTTCTCTTTCCCGCTGTGTAATTCTATGTTCCTTCTTCTTTTCTCCACTGCACAATACTTTAACTCTTCTCCTCTTCCCCACAGTGCAATTCTGTGCTTCCTCTTTCCCCACTGTGCATTCCATTAATTCATACACACCATTTACTACATCATACCAACTGATTCATTTCATTACTGTTTAACACCCACAAGACGGAAGCTAAGCTTTTCCCTGCTGTCCCGTCTGCTAGGCCCCCTCGACTGTATTGGGTGGAAGAGGGCATCCCCCTTTATGGAGGACAGACAGCAGCGCCTGATCGCTTGGAGCATGAAGGCTGAGGGGTATGACTGCTCTATTGAGGGGTAAAGTCAGGACTGCTGCTCTGTTGAGAGATTCGCTCTTTCCGGAGTTTGAAGCCTGACCTTACATACAGGTTACTCCTCCCAACATGCAAAAAGTGTTAACAGCTTAGCTTTCGGTGCACTTCCCATTTAATAATTGTCTTCCTCACTTTCTAATTTTATGCCTTTTCTACACCCCACTGTGTTATTCTATGCTTCTTCTCTTCTCCACTGAGTAATTCTATGCTCTTTCCCGCTGTGTAATTCTATGTTCCTTCTTCTTTTCTCCACTGCACAATACTTTAACTCTTCTCCTCTTCCCCACAGTGCAATTCTGTGCTTCCTCTTTCCCCACTGTGCATTCCATTAATTCATACACACCATTTACTACATCATACCAACTGATTCATTTCATTACTGTTTAACACCCACAAGACGGAAGCTAAGCTTTTCCCTGCTGTCCCGTCTGCTAGGCCCCCTCGACTGTATTGGGTGGAAGAGGGCATCCCCCTTTATGGAGGACAGACAGCAGCGCCTGATCGCTTGGAGCATGAAGGCTGAGGGGTATGACTGCTCTATTGAGGGGTAAAGTCAGGACTGCTGCTCTGTTGAGAGATTCGCTCTTTCCGGAGTTTGAAGCCTGACCTTACATACAGGTTACTCCTCCCAACATGCAAAAAGTGTTAACAGCTTAGCTTTCGGTGCACTTCCCATTTAATAATTGTCTTCCTCACTTTCTAATTTTATGCCTTTTCTACACCCCACTGTGTTATTCTATGCTTCTTCTCTTCTCCACTGAGTAATTCTATGCTCCTTCCCACTGTGTAATTCTATGCCCTTCTGTTCCCCACTATGTAATTCTATGCTCCTTCCCACTGTGTAATTCTATGCCCTTCTGTTCCCCACTATGTAATTCTATGCTCATTCTCACTGTGTAATTATATGCCCTTCTCTTCCCCACTATGTAATTATATGTTCCTTCTAACTGTGTAATTATATGCCCTTCTTTTCCCCACTGTGTAATTCTATGCTCTTTCTCACTGTGTAATTCTATGCCCTTCTTTTCCCCACTATGTAATTCTATGCTCCTTCCCACTGTGTAATTCTATGCCCTTCTGTTCCCCACTATGTAATTCTATGCTCCTTCTCACTGTGTAATTATATGCCCTTTTCTTCCCCACTATGGAATTATATGCTCCTTCTAACTGTGTAATTATATGCCCTTCTTTTCCCCACTGTGTAATTCTATGCTCTTTCTCACTGTGTAATTATATGCCCTTCTTTTCCCCACTGTGTAATTCTATGCTCTTTCTCACTTTGTAATGCTATGCCCTTCTGTTCCCCACTATGTAATTCTATGCTCCTTCCCACTGTGTAATTCTATGCCCTTCTGTTCCCCACTATGTAATTCTATGCTCCTTCTCACTGTGTAATTCTATGCCCTTCTGTTCCCCACTGTGTAATTCTATGCTCCTCCTTCAACCAGCAGCACCAGATCACTCTGAGCATGAAGGTTAAGGGGTATCAATGCTCAACTGAGGGGTAAAGTCAGGCTTGCTGCTCTATTGAGAACTTCATTCTCACAATATGGCTTCCAAGAGTGATGACTTGGCTGATCCAGGGATTCTGCAACAAAACCCTTGGAGGAGAGAGATTATTATTCTTTCCAGAGTTTTAAGCCTGACTTGGAGGAGAATAGGATATTAGACTTTCCGGAGTTTGAAGCCTGACTTTACAATACAGGGTACCCCTCACAACATGCAAAGGGTTTTAACAGCTTAGCATTCGGTGTTCTTCCCATGCAATAGTTGTCTCCCTCACTTTCTAATGTTATGCCTTTTCTCCTCCCCACTTTGTAATTCTATGCTTCTTCTCTTTCCCGCTGTGTAATTCTATGTTCCTTCTTCTTTTCTCCACTGCACAATACTTTAACTCTTCTCCTCTTCCCCACAGTGCAATTCTGTGCTTCCTCTTTCCCCACTGTGCATTCCATTAATTCATACACACCATTTACTACATCATACCAACTGATTCATTTCATTACTGTTTAACACCCACAAGACGGAAGCTAAGCTTTTCCCTGCTGTCCCGTCTGCTAGGCCCCCTCGACTGTATTGGGTGGAAGAGGGCATCCCCCTTTATGGAGGACAGACAGCAGCGCCTGATCGCTTGGAGCATGATGGCTGAGGGGTATGACTGCTCTATTGAGGGGTAAAGTCAGGACTGCTGCTCTGTTGAGAGATTCGCTCTTTCCGGAGTTTGAAGCCTGACCTTACATACAGGTTACTCCTCCCAACATGCAAAAAGTGTTAACAGCTTAGCTTTCGGTGCACTTCCCATTTAATAATTGTCTTCCTTACTTTCTAATTTTATGCCTTTTCTACACCCCACTGTGTTATTCTATGCTTCTTCTCTTCTCCACTGAGTAATTCTATGCTCCTTCCCACTGTGTAATTCTATGCCCTTCTGTTCCCCACTATGTAATTCTATGCTCCTTCCCACTGTGTAATTCTATGCCCTTCTGTTCCCCACTATGTAATTCTATGCTCATTCTCACTGTGTAATTATATGCCCTTCTCTTCCCCACTATGTAATTATATGTTCCTTCTAACTGTGTAATTATATGCCCTTCTTTTCCCCACTGTGTAATTCTATGCTCTTTCTCACTGTGTAATTCTATGCCCTTCTTTTCCCCACTATGTAATTCTATGCTCCTTCCCACTGTGTAATTCTATGCCCTTCTGTTCCCCACTATGTAATTCTATGCTCCTTCTCACTGTGTAATTATATGCCCTTTTCTTCCCCACTATGGAATTATATGCTCCTTCTAACTGTGTAATTATATGCCCTTCTTTTCCCCACTGTGTAATTCTATGCTCTTTCTCACTGTGTAATTATATGCCCTTCTTTTCCCCACTGTGTAATTCTATGCTCTTTCTCACTTTGTAATGCTATGCCCTTCTGTTCCCCACTATGTAATTCTATGCTCCTTCCCACTGTGTAATTCTATGCCCTTCTGTTCCCCACTATGTAATTCTATGCTCCTTCTCACTGTGTAATTCTATGCCCTTCTGTTCCCCACTGTGTAATTCTATGCTCCTCCTTCAACCAGCAGCACCAGATCACTCTGAGCATGAAGGTTAAGGGGTATCAATGCTCAACTGAGGGGTAAAGTCAGGCTTGCTGCTCTATTGAGAACTTCATTCTCACAATATGGCTTCCAAGAGTGATGACTTGGCTGATCCAGGGATTCTGCAACAAAACCCTTGGAGGAGAGAGATTATTATTCTTTCCAGAGTTTTAAGCCTGACTTGGAGGAGAATAGGATATTAGACTTTCCGGAGTTTGAAGCCTGACTTTACAATACAGGGTACCCCTCACAACATGCAAAGGGTTTTAACAGCTTAGCATTCGGTGTTCTTCCCATGCAATAGTTGTCTCCCTCACTTTCTAATGTTATGCCTTTTCTCCTCCCCACTTTGTAATTCTATGCTTCTTCTCTTTCCCGCTGTGTAATTCTATGTTCCTTCTTCTTTTCTCCACTGCACAATACTTTAACTCTTCTCCTCTTCCCCACAGTGCAATTCTGTGCTTCCTCTTTCCCCACTGTGCATTCCATTAATTCATACACACCATTTACTACATCATACCAACTGATTCATTTCATTACTGTTTAACACCCACAAGACGGAAGCTAAGCTTTTCCCTGCTGTCCCGTCTGCTAGGCCCCCTCGACTGTATTGGGTGGAAGAGGGCATCCCCCTTTATGGAGGACAGACAGCAGCGCCTGATCGCTTGGAGCATGAAGGCTGAGGGGTATGACTGCTCTATTGAGGGGTAAAGTCAGGACTGCTGCTCTGTTGAGAGATTCGCTCTTTCCGGAGTTTGAAGCCTGACCTTACATACAGGTTACTCCTCCCAACATGCAAAAAGTGTTAACAGCTTAGCTTTCGGTGCACTTCCCATTTAATAATTGTCTTCCTCACTTTCTAATTTTATGCCTTTTCTACACCCCACTGTGTTATTCTATGCTTCTTCTCTTCTCCACTGAGTAATTCTATGCTCTTTCCCGCTGTGTAATTCTATGTTCCTTCTTCTTTTCTCCACTGCACAATACTTTAACTCTTCTCCTCTTCCCCACAGTGCAATTCTGTGCTTCCTCTTTCCCCACTGTGCATTCCATTAATTCATACACACCATTTACTACATCATACCAACTGATTCATTTCATTACTGTTTAACACCCACAAGACGGAAGCTAAGCTTTTCCCTGCTGTCCCGTCTGCTAGGCCCCCTCGACTGTATTGGGTGGAAGAGGGCATCCCCCTTTATGGAGGACAGACAGCAGCGCCTGATCGCTTGGAGCATGATGGCTGAGGGGTATGACTGCTCTATTGAGGGGTAAAGTCAGGACTGCTGCTCTGTTGAGAGATTCGCTCTTTCCGGAGTTTGAAGCCTGACCTTACATACAGGTTACTCCTCCCAACATGCAAAAAGTGTTAACAGCTTAGCTTTCGGTGCACTTCCCATTTAATAATTGTCTTCCTTACTTTCTAATTTTATGCCTTTTCTACACCCCACTGTGTTATTCTATGCTTCTTCTCTTCTCCACTGAGTAATTCTATGCTCCTTCCCACTGTGTAATTCTATGCCCTTCTGTTCCCCACTATGTAATTCTATGCTCCTTCCCACTGTGTAATTCTATGCCCTTCTGTTCCCCACTATGTAATTCTATGCTCATTCTCACTGTGTAATTATATGCCCTTCTCTTCCCCACTATGTAATTATATGTTCCTTCTAACTGTGTAATTATATGCCCTTCTTTTCCCCACTGTGTAATTCTATGCTCTTTCTCACTGTGTAATTCTATGCCCTTCTTTTCCCCACTATGTAATTCTATGCTCCTTCCCACTGTGTAATTCTATGCCCTTCTGTTCCCCACTATGTAATTCTATGCTCCTTCTCACTGTGTAATTATATGCCCTTTTCTTCCCCACTATGGAATTATATGCTCCTTCTAACTGTGTAATTATATGCCCTTCTTTTCCCCACTGTGTAATTCTATGCTCTTTCTCACTGTGTAATTATATGCCCTTCTTTTCCCCACTGTGTAATTCTATGCTCTTTCTCACTTTGTAATGCTATGCCCTTCTGTTCCCCACTATGTAATTCTATGCTCCTTCCCACTGTGTAATTCTATGCCCTTCTGTTCCCCACTATGTAATTCTATGCTCCTTCTCACTGTGTAATTCTATGCCCTTCTGTTCCCCACTGTGTAATTCTATGCTCCTCCTTCAACCAGCAGCACCAGATCACTCTGAGCATGAAGGTTAAGGGGTATCAATGCTCAACTGAGGGGTAAAGTCAGGCTTGCTGCTCTATTGAGAACTTCATTCTCACAATATGGCTTCCAAGAGTGATGACTTGGCTGATCCAGGGATTCTGCAACAAAACCCTTGGAGGAGAGAGATTATTATTCTTTCCAGAGTTTTAAGCCTGACTTGGAGGAGAATAGGATATTAGACTTTCCGGAGTTTGAAGCCTGACTTTACAATACAGGGTACCCCTCACAACATGCAAAGGGTTTTAACAGCTTAGCATTCGGTGTTCTTCCCATGCAATAGTTGTCTCCCTCACTTTCTAATGTTATGCCTTTTCTCCTCCCCACTTTGTAATTCTATGCTTCTTCTCTTTCCCGCTGTGTAATTCTATGTTCCTTCTTCTTTTCTCCACTGCACAATACTTTAACTCTTCTCCTCTTCCCCACAGTGCAATTCTGTGCTTCCTCTTTCCCCACTGTGCATTCCATTAATTCATACACACCATTTACTACATCATACCAACTGATTCATTTCATTACTGTTTAACACCCACAAGACGGAAGCTAAGCTTTTCCCTGCTGTCCCGTCTGCTAGGCCCCCTCGACTGTATTGGGTGGAAGAGGGCATCCCCCTTTATGGAGGACAGACAGCAGCGCCTGATCGCTTGGAGCATGAAGGCTGAGGGGTATGACTGCTCTATTGAGGGGTAAAGTCAGGACTGCTGCTCTGTTGAGAGATTCGCTCTTTCCGGAGTTTGAAGCCTGACCTTACATACAGGTTACTCCTCCCAACATGCAAAAAGTGTTAACAGCTTAGCTTTCGGTGCACTTCCCATTTAATAATTGTCTTCCTCACTTTCTAATTTTATGCCTTTTCTACACCCCACTGTGTTATTCTATGCTTCTTCTCTTCTCCACTGAGTAATTCTATGCTCTTTCCCGCTGTGTAATTCTATGTTCCTTCTTCTTTTCTCCACTGCACAATACTTTAACTCTTCTCCTCTTCCCCACAGTGCAATTCTGTGCTTCCTCTTTCCCCACTGTGCATTCCATTAATTCATACACACCATTTACTACATCATACCAACTGATTCATTTCATTACTGTTTAACACCCACAAGACGGAAGCTAAGCTTTTCCCTGCTGTCCCGTCTGCTAGGCCCCCTCGACTGTATTGGGTGGAAGAGGGCATCCCCCTTTATGGAGGACAGACAGCAGCGCCTGATCGCTTGGAGCATGATGGCTGAGGGGTATGACTGCTCTATTGAGGGGTAAAGTCAGGACTGCTGCTCTGTTGAGAGATTCGCTCTTTCCGGAGTTTGAAGCCTGACCTTACATACAGGTTACTCCTCCCAACATGCAAAAAGTGTTAACAGCTTAGCTTTCGGTGCACTTCCCATTTAATAATTGTCTTCCTTACTTTCTAATTTTATGCCTTTTCTACACCCCACTGTGTTATTCTATGCTTCTTCTCTTCTCCACTGAGTAATTCTATGCTCCTTCCCACTGTGTAATTCTATGCCCTTCTGTTCCCCACTATGTAATTCTATGCTCCTTCCCACTGTGTAATTCTATGCCCTTCTGTTCCCCACTATGTAATTCTATGCTCATTCTCACTGTGTAATTATATGCCCTTCTCTTCCCCACTATGTAATTATATGTTCCTTCTAACTGTGTAATTATATGCCCTTCTTTTCCCCACTGTGTAATTCTATGCTCTTTCTCACTGTGTAATTCTATGCCCTTCTTTTCCCCACTATGTAATTCTATGCTCCTTCCCACTGTGTAATTCTATGCCCTTCTGTTCCCCACTATGTAATTCTATGCTCCTTCTCACTGTGTAATTATATGCCCTTTTCTTCCCCACTATGGAATTATATGCTCCTTCTAACTGTGTAATTATATGCCCTTCTTTTCCCCACTGTGTAATTCTATGCTCTTTCTCACTGTGTAATTATATGCCCTTCTTTTCCCCACTGTGTAATTCTATGCTCTTTCTCACTTTGTAATGCTATGCCCTTCTGTTCCCCACTATGTAATTCTATGCTCCTTCCCACTGTGTAATTCTATGCCCTTCTGTTCCCCACTATGTAATTCTATGCTCCTTCTCACTGTGTAATTCTATGCCCTTCTGTTCCCCACTGTGTAATTCTATGCTCCTCCTTCAACCAGCAGCACCAGATCACTCTGAGCATGAAGGTTAAGGGGTATCAATGCTCAACTGAGGGGTAAAGTCAGGCTTGCTGCTCTATTGAGAACTTCATTCTCACAATATGGCTTCCAAGAGTGATGACTTGGCTGATCCAGGGATTCTGCAACAAAACCCTTGGAGGAGAGAGATTATTATTCTTTCCAGAGTTTTAAGCCTGACTTGGAGGAGAATAGGATATTAGACTTTCCGGAGTTTGAAGCCTGACTTTACAATACAGGGTACCCCTCACAACATGCAAAGGGTTTTAACAGCTTAGCATTCGGTGTTCTTCCCATGCAATAGTTGTCTCCCTCACTTTCTAATGTTATGCCTTTTCTCCTCCCCACTTTGTAATTCTATGCTTCTTCTCTTTCCCGCTGTGTAATTCTATGTTCCTTCTTCTTTTCTCCACTGCACAATACTTTAACTCTTCTCCTCTTCCCCACAGTGCAATTCTGTGCTTCCTCTTTCCCCACTGTGCATTCCATTAATTCATACACACCATTTACTACATCATACCAACTGATTCATTTCATTACTGTTTAACACCCACAAGACGGAAGCTAAGCTTTTCCCTGCTGTCCCGTCTGCTAGGCCCCCTCGACTGTATTGGGTGGAAGAGGGCATCCCCCTTTATGGAGGACAGACAGCAGCGCCTGATCGCTTGGAGCATGAAGGCTGAGGGGTATGACTGCTCTATTGAGGGGTAAAGTCAGGACTGCTGCTCTGTTGAGAGATTCGCTCTTTCCGGAGTTTGAAGCCTGACCTTACATACAGGTTACTCCTCCCAACATGCAAAAAGTGTTAACAGCTTAGCTTTCGGTGCACTTCCCATTTAATAATTGTCTTCCTCACTTTCTAATTTTATGCCTTTTCTACACCCCACTGTGTTATTCTATGCTTCTTCTCTTCTCCACTGAGTAATTCTATGCTCTTTCCCGCTGTGTAATTCTATGTTCCTTCTTCTTTTCTCCACTGCACAATACTTTAACTCTTCTCCTCTTCCCCACAGTGCAATTCTGTGCTTCCTCTTTCCCCACTGTGCATTCCATTAATTCATACACACCATTTACTACATCATACCAACTGATTCATTTCATTACTGTTTAACACCCACAAGACGGAAGCTAAGCTTTTCCCTGCTGTCCCGTCTGCTAGGCCCCCTCGACTGTATTGGGTGGAAGAGGGCATCCCCCTTTATGGAGGACAGACAGCAGCGCCTGATCGCTTGGAGCATGAAGGCTGAGGGGTATGACTGCTCTATTGAGGGGTAAAGTCAGGACTGCTGCTCTGTTGAGAGATTCGCTCTTTCCGGAGTTTGAAGCCTGACCTTACATACAGGTTACTCCTCCCAACATGCAAAAAGTGTTAACAGCTTAGCTTTCGGTGCACTTCCCATTTAATAATTGTCTTCCTCACTTTCTAATTTTATGCCTTTTCTACACCCCACTGTGTTATTCTATGCTTCTTCTCTTCTCCACTGAGTAATTCTATGCTCTTTCCCGCTGTGTAATTCTATGTTCCTTCTTCTTTTCTCCACTGCACAATACTTTAACTCTTCTCCTCTTCCCCACAGTGCAATTCTGTGCTTCCTCTTTCCCCACTGTGCATTCCATTAATTCATACACACCATTTACTACATCATACCAACTGATTCATTTCATTACTGTTTAACACCCACAAGACGGAAGCTAAGCTTTTCCCTGCTGTCCCGTCTGCTAGGCCCCTCGACTGTATTGGGTGGAAGAGGGCATCGCCGCCTTATGGAGGAGACAGCCAGCGCATCTGATCGCTGGAGCATGAAGGCTGAGGGGTATGACTGCTCTATTGAGGGGTTAAAGTCAGGACTGCTGCGTCTGTTGAGAGATTCGCTCTTTCCGCCGAGTTTGAAGCCTGACCTTACATACAGGTTCACTCCTCCCCAACCATGCAAGAAAGTGTTAACAGCTTAGCGTTCGGTGCACTTCCCCATTAATAATTGTCTTCCTCACTTTTCTAATTTTATGGCCTTTTCTACACCCCACTGTGTTATTCTATGCTTCTTCTCTTCCTCCACTGAGTAATCTATTCCCAAATTTAATAATTGCTCCTTCCAAATTCTTGCCCTCTGTCCCACTATTATTTGCTTTTCTACCCACTGTGTTATTCTATCTATCTCTCTTCTCCACTGAGTAATTCTATGCCCTTCTGTTCCCCACTATGTAATTCTATGCTCATTCTCACTGTGTAATTATATGCCCTTCTCTTCCCCACTATGTAATTATATGTTCCTTCTAACTGTGTAATTATATGCCCTTCTTTTCCCCACTGTGTAATTCTATGCTCTTTCTCACTGTGTAATTCTATGCCCTTCTTTTCCCCACTATGTAATTCTATGCTCCTTCCCACTGTGTAATTCTATGCCCTTCTGTTCCCCACTATGTAATTCTATGCTCCTTCTCACTGTGTAAACAACACCACTAATGAACGGATAGCTAAGCTTTTCCCTGCTGTCCCGTCTGCTAGGCCCCCTCGACTGTATTGGGTGGAAGAGGGCATCCCCCTTTATGGAGGACAGACAGCAGCGCCTGATCGCTTGGAGCATGAAGGCTGAGGGGTATGACTGCTCTATTGAGGGGTAAAGTCAGGACTGCTGCTCTGTTGAGAGATTCGCTCTTTCCGGAGTTTGAAGCCTGACTTTACAATACAGGGTACCCCTCACAACATGCAAAGGGTTTTAACAGCTTAGCATTCGGTGCACTTCCCATTCAATAATTGTCTCCCTCACTTTCTAATTTTATGCCTTTTCTCCACCCCACTGTGTTATTCTATGCTTTCTTCTCCTTTCTTTCCCGCTGTGTAATTCTATGTTCCTTCTTCTTTTCTCCACTGCACAATACTTTAACTCTTCTCCTCTTCCCCACAGTGCAATTCTGTGCTTCCTCTTTCCCCACTGTGCATTCCATTAATTCATACACACCATTTACTACATCATACCAACTGATTCATTTCATTACTGTTTAACACCCACAAGACGGAAGCTAAGCTTTTCCCTGCTGTCCCGTCTGCTAGGCCCCCTCGACTGTATTGGGTGGAAGAGGGCATCCCCCTTTATGGAGGACAGACAGCAGCGCCTGATCGCTTGGAGCATGAAGGCTGAGGGGTATGACTGCTCTATTGAGGGGTAAAGTCAGGACTGCTGCTCTGTTGAGAGATTCGCTCTTTCCGGAGTTTGAAGCCTGACCTTACATACAGGTTACTCCTCCCAACATGCAAAAAGTGTTAACAGCTTAGCTTTCGGTGCACTTCCCATTTAATAATTGTCTTCCTCACTTTCTAATTTTATGCCTTTTCTACACCCCACTGTGTTATTCTATGCTTCTTCTCTTCTCCACTGAGTAATTCTATGCTCTTTCCCGCTGTGTAATTCTATGTTCCTTCTTCTTTTCTCCACTGCACAATACTTTAACTCTTCTCCTCTTCCCCACAGTGCAATTCTGTGCTTCCTCTTTCCCCACTGTGCATTCCATTAATTCATACACACCATTTACTACATCATACCAACTGATTCATTTCATTACTGTTTAACACCCACAAGACGGAAGCTAAGCTTTTCCCTGCTGTCCCGTCTGCTAGGCCCCCTCGACTGTATTGGGTGGAAGAGGGCATCCCCCTTTATGGAGGACAGACAGCAGCGCCTGATCGCTTGGAGCATGAAGGCTGAGGGGTATGACTGCTCTATTGAGGGGTAAAGTCAGGACTGCTGCTCTGTTGAGAGATTCGCTCTTTCCGGAGTTTGAAGCCTGACCTTACATACAGGTTACTCCTCCCAACATGCAAAAAGTGTTAACAGCTTAGCTTTCGGTGCACTTCCCATTTAATAATTGTCTTCCTCACTTTCTAATTTTATGCCTTTTCTACACCCCACTGTGTTATTCTATGCTTCTTCTCTTCTCCACTGAGTAATTCTATGCTCTTTCCCGCTGTGTAATTCTATGTTCCTTCTTCTTTTCTCCACTGCACAATACTTTAACTCTTCTCCTCTTCCCCACAGTGCAATTCTGTGCTTCCTCTTTCCCCACTGTGCATTCCATTAATTCATACACACCATTTACTACATCATACCAACTGATTCATTTCATTACTGTTTAACACCCACAAGACGGAAGCTAAGCTTTTCCCTGCTGTCCCGTCTGCTAGGGCCCCCTCGACTGTATGGGTGGAAGAGGGCATCCCCTTTATGGAGGACAGACAGCAGCGCCTGATCGCTTGGAGCATGATGGCTGAGGGGTATGACTGCTCTATTGAGGGGTAAAGTCAGGACTGCTGCTCTGTTGAGAGATTCGCTCTTTCCGGAGTTTGAAGCCTGACCTTACATACAGGTTACTCCTCCCAACATGCAAAAGTGTTAACAGCTTAGCTTTCGGTGCACTTCCCATTTAATAATTGTCTTCCTTACTTTCTAATTTTATGCCTTTTCTACACCCACTGTGTATATTCTATGCTTCCTTCTCTTCTCCCCACTGAAGTAATTCCTATGCTCCTTCCCACTGTGTAATTCTATGCCCTTCTGGTTCCCCCACTATGTAATTCTATGCTCCTTCCCACTGTGTAATTCTATGCCCTTCTGTTCCCCACTATGTAATTCTATGCTCATTCTCACTGTGTAATTATATGCCTTCTCTTCGCCCACTATGTAATTATGCTCCTTCCCACTGTGTAATTCTATGCCCCTTCCCACTGTGTAATTCTATGCCCTTCTGTTCCCCACTATGTAATTCTATGCTCCTTTCCCACTGTGTAATTCTATGCCCCTTCTGTTCCCCACTATGTAATTCTATACTCATTCTCACTGTGTAATTATATGCCCTCTCTTCCCCCACTATGTAATTATATGCTCTTCTAAACTGTGTAATTATATGCCCTTCTTTTCCCCACTGTGTTAATTCTATGCTCTTTCTCACTGTGTAATTCTATGCCCTTCTGTTCCCCACTATGTAATTCTATGCTCCTTCCCACTGTGTAATTCTATGCCCTTCTGTTCCCCACTATGTAATTCTATGCTCCTTCTCACTGTGTAATTGTATGCCCTTCTGCTCCCCACTGTGTAATTCTATGCTCCTCCTTCAACCAGCAGCACCAGATCACTCTGAGCATGAAGGTTAAGGGGTATCAATGCTCAACTGAGGGGTAAAGTCAGGCTTGCTGCTCTATTGAGAACTTCATTCTCACAATATGGCTTCCAAGAGTGATGACTTGGCTGATCCAGGGATTCTGCAACAAAACCCTTGGAGGAGAGAGATTATTATTCTTTCCAGAGTTTTAAGCCTGACTTGGAGGAGAATAGGATATTAGACTTTCCGGAGTTTGAAGCCTGACTTTACAATACAGGGTACCCCTCACAACATGCAAAGGGTTTTAACAGCTTAGCATTCGGTGTTCTTCCCATGCAATAGTTGTCTCCCTCACTTTCTAATGTTATGCCTTTTCTCCTCCCCACTTTGTAATTCTATGCTTCTTCTCTTTCCCGCTGTGTAATTCTATGTTCCTTCTTCTTTTCTCCACTGCACAATACTTTAACTCTTCTCCTCTTCCCCACAGTGCAATTCTGTGCTTCCTCTTTCCCCACTGTGCATTCCATTAATTCATACACACCATTTACTACATCATACCAACTGATTCATTTCATTACTGTTTAACACCCACAAGACGGAAGCTAAGCTTTTCCCTGCTGTCCCGTCTGCTAGGCCCCCTCGACTGTATTGGGTGGAAGAGGGCATCCCCCTTTATGGAGGACAGACAGCAGCGCCTGATCGCTTGGAGCATGAAGGCTGAGGGGTATGACTGCTCTATTGAGGGGTAAAGTCAGGACTGCTGCTCTGTTGAGAGATTCGCTCTTTCCGGAGTTTGAAGCCTGACCTTACATACAGGTTACTCCTCCCAACATGCAAAAAGTGTTAACAGCTTAGCTTTCGGTGCACTTCCCATTTAATAATTGTCTTCCTCACTTTCTAATTTTATGCCTTTTCTACACCCCACTGTGTTATTCTATGCTTCTTCTCTTCTCCACTGAGTAATTCTATGCTCTTTCCCGCTGTGTAATTCTATGTTCCTTCTTCTTTTCTCCACTGCACAATACTTTAACTCTTCTCCTCTTCCCCACAGTGCAATTCTGTGCTTCCTCTTTCCCCACTGTGCATTCCATTAATTCATACACACCATTTACTACATCATACCAACTGATTCATTTCATTACTGTTTAACACCCACAAGACGGAAGCTAAGCTTTTCCCTGCTGTCCCGTCTGCTAGGCCCCCTCGACTGTATTGGGTGGAAGAGGGCATCCCCCTTTATGGAGGACAGACAGCAGCGCCTGATCGCTTGGAGCATGAAGGCTGAGGGGTATGACTGCTCTATTGAGGGGTAAAGTCAGGACTGCTGCTCTGTTGAGAGATTCGCTCTTTCCGGAGTTTGAAGCCTGACCTTACATACAGGTTACTCCTCCCAACATGCAAAAAGTGTTAACAGCTTAGCTTTCGGTGCACTTCCCATTTAATAATTGTCTTCCTCACTTTCTAATTTTATGCCTTTTCTACACCCCACTGTGTTATTCTATGCTTCTTCTCTTCTCCACTGAGTAATTCTATGCTCTTTCCCGCTGTGTAATTCTATGTTCCTTCTTCTTTTCTCCACTGCACAATACTTTAACTCTTCTCCTCTTCCCCACAGTGCAATTCTGTGCTTCCTCTTTCCCCACTGTGCATTCCATTAATTCATACACACCATTTACTACATCATACCAACTGATTCATTTCATTACTGTTTAACACCCACAAGACGGAAGCTAAGCTTTTCCCTGCTGTCCCGTCTGCTAGGCCCCCTCGACTGTATTGGGTGGAAGAGGGCATCCCCCTTTATGGAGGACAGACAGCAGCGCCTGATCGCTTGGAGCATGAAGGCTGAGGGGTATGACTGCTCTATTGAGGGGTAAAGTCAGGACTGCTGCTCTGTTGAGAGATTCGCTCTTTCCGGAGTTTGAAGCCTGACCTTACATACAGGTTACTCCTCCCAACATGCAAAAAGTGTTAACAGCTTAGCTTTCGGTGCACTTCCCATTTAATAATTGTCTTCCTCACTTTCTAATTTTATGCCTTTTCTACACCCCACTGTGTTATTCTATGCTTCTTCTCTTCTCCACTGAGTAATTCTATGCTCTTTCCCGCTGTGTAATTCTATGTTCCTTCTTCTTTTCTCCACTGCACAATACTTTAACTCTTCTCCTCTTCCCCACAGTGCAATTCTGTGCTTCCTCTTTCCCCACTGTGCATTCCATTAATTCATACACACCATTTACTACATCATACCAACTGATTCATTTCATTACTGTTTAACACCCACAAGACGGAAGCTAAGCTTTTCCCTGCTGTCCCGTCTGCTAGGCCCCCTCGACTGTATTGGGTGGAAGAGGGCATCCCCCTTTATGGAGGACAGACAGCAGCGCCTGATCGCTTGGAGCATGAAGGCTGAGGGGTATGACTGCTCTATTGAGGGGTAAAGTCAGGACTGCTGCTCTGTTGAGAGATTCGCTCTTTCCGGAGTTTGAAGCCTGACCTTACATACAGGTTACTCCTCCCAACATGCAAAAAGTGTTAACAGCTTAGCTTTCGGTGCACTTCCCATTTAATAATTGTCTTCCTTACTTTCTAATTTTATGCCTTTTCTACACCCCACTGTGTTATTCTATGCTTCTTCTCTTCTCCACTGAGTAATTCTATGCTCCTTCCCACTGTGTAATTCTATGCCCTTCTGTTCCCCACTATGTAATTCTATGCTCCTTCCCACTGTGTAATTCTATGCCCTTCTGTTCCCCACTATGTAATTCTATGCTCATTCTCACTGTGTAATTATATGCCCTTCTCTTCCCCACTATGTAATTATATGTTCCTTCTAACTGTGTAATTATATGCCCTTCTTTTCCCCACTGTGTAATTCTATGCTCTTTCTCACTGTGTAATTCTATGCCCTTCTTTTCCCCACTATGTAATTCTATGCTCCTTCCCACTGTGTAATTCTATGCCCTTCTGTTCCCCACTATGTAATTCTATGCTCCTTCTCACTGTGTAATTATATGCCCTTTTCTTCCCCACTATGGAATTATATGCTCCTTCTAACTGTGTAATTATATGCCCTTCTTTTCCCCACTGTGTAATTCTATGCTCTTTCTCACTGTGTAATTATATGCCCTTCTTTTCCCCACTGTGTAATTCTATGCTCTTTCTCACTTTGTAATGCTATGCCCTTCTGTTCCCCACTATGTAATTCTATGCTCCTTCCCACTGTGTAATTCTATGCCCTTCTGTTCCCCACTATGTAATTCTATGCTCCTTCTCACTGTGTAATTCTATGCCCTTCTGTTCCCCACTGTGTAATTCTATGCTCCTCCTTCAACCAGCAGCACCTGATCGCTTGGAGCATGAAAGCTGAGGGGTATGACTGCTCTATTGAGGGAGTAAGTCAGGACTGCTGCTCTGTTGAGAGATTCGCTCTTTCCGGAGTTTGAAGCCTGACCTTACATACAGGTTACTCCTCCCAACATGCAAAAAGTGTTTAACAGCTTAGCTTTCGGTGCACTTCCCATTTAATAATTGTCTTCTCACTTTCTAATTTTATGCCTTTTCTACACCCCACTGTGTTATTCTATGCTTCTTCTCTTCTCCACTGAGTAATTCTATGCTCTTTCCCGCTGTGTAATTCTATGTTCCTTCTTCTTTTCTCCACTGCACAATACTTTAACTCTTCTCCTCTTCCCCACAGTGCAATTCTGTGCTTCCTCTTTCCCCACTGTGCATTCCATTAATTCATACACACCATTTACTACATCATACCAACTGATTCATTTCATTACTGTTTAACACCCACAAGACGGAAGCTAAGCTTTTCCCTGCTGTCCCGTCTGCTAGGCCCCCTCGACTGTATTGGGTGGAAGAGGGCATCCCCCTTTATGGAGGACAGACAGCAGCGCCTGATCGCTTGGAGCATGAAGGCTGAGGGGTATGACTGCTCTATTGAGGGGTAAAGTCAGGACTGCTGCTCTGTTGAGAGATTCGCTCTTTCCGGAGTTTGAAGCCTGACCTTACATACAGGTTACTCCTCCCAACATGCAAAAAGTGTTAACAGCTTAGCTTTCGGTGCACTTCCCATTTAATAATTGTCTTCCTCACTTTCTAATTTTATGCCTTTTCTACACCCCACTGTGTTATTCTATGCTTCTTCTCTTCTCCACTGAGTAATTCTATGCTCTTTCCCGCTGTGTAATTCTATGTTCCTTCTTCTTTTCTCCACTGCACAATACTTTAACTCTTCTCCTCTTCCCCACAGTGCAATTCTGTGCTTCCTCTTTCCCCACTGTGCATTCCATTAATTCATACACACCATTTACTACATCATACCAACTGATTCATTTCATTACTGTTTAACACCCACAAGACGGAAGCTAAGCTTTTCCCTGCTGTCCCGTCTGCTAGGCCCCCTCGACTGTATTGGGTGGAAGAGGGCATCCCCCTTTATGGAGGACAGACAGCAGCGCCTGATCGCTTGGAGCATGAAGGCTGAGGGGTATGACTGCTCTATTGAGGGGTAAAGTCAGGACTGCTGCTCTGTTGAGAGATTCGCTCTTTCCGGAGTTTGAAGCCTGACCTTACATACAGGTTACTCCTCCCAACATGCAAAAAGTGTTAACAGCTTAGCTTTCGGTGCACTTCCCATTTAATAATTGTCTTCCTCACTTTCTAATTTTATGCCTTTTCTACACCCCACTGTGTATTCTATGCTTCTTCTCTTCTCCATTGAGTAATTCTATGCTCCTTCCCACTGTGTAATTGTATGCCCTTCTGTTCCCCACTATGTAATTCTATGCTCCTTCCCACTGTGTAATTGTATGCCCTTCTGTTCCCCACTATGTAATTCTATGCTCCTTCCCACTGTGTAATTCTATGCCCCTTCCCACTGTGTAATTCTATGCCCTTCTGTTCCCCACTATGTAATTCTATGCTCCTTCCCACTGTGTAATTCTATGCCCTTCTGTTCCCCACTATGTAATTCTATACTCATTCTCACTGTGTAATTATATGCCCTTCTCTTCCCCACTATGTAATTATATGATCCTTCTAACTGTGTAATTATATGCCCTTCTTTTCCCCACTGTGTAATTCTATGCTCTTTCTCACTGTGTAATTCTATGCCCTTCTGTTCCCCACTATGTAATTCTATGCTCCTTCCTACTGTGTAATTCTATGCCCTTCTGTTCCCCACTATGTAATTCTATGCTCCTTCTCACTGTGTAATTGTATGCCCTTCTGCTCCCCACTGTGTAATTCTATGCTCCTCCTTCAACCAGCAGCACCAGATCACTCTGAGCATGAAGGTTAAGGGGTATCAATGCTCAACTGAGGGGTAAAGTCAGGCTTGCTGCTCTATTGAGAACTTCATTCTCACAATATGGCTTCCAAGAGTGATGACTTGGCTGATCCAGGGATTCTGCAACAAAACCCTTGGAGGAGAGAGATTATTATTCTTTCCAGAGTTTTAAGCCTGACTTGGAGTAGAATAGGATATTAGACTTTCCGGAGTTTGAAGCCTGACTTTACAATACAGGGTACCCCTCACAACATGCAAAGGGTTTTAACAGCTTAGCATTCGGTGCTCTTCCCATGCAATAGTTGTCTCCCTCACTTTCTAATGTTATGCCTTTTCTCCTCCCCACTTTGTAATTCTATGCTTCTTCTCTTTCCCGCTGTGTAATTCTATGTTCCTTCTTCTTTTCTCCACTGCACAATACTTTAACTCTTCTCCTCTTCCCCACAGTGCAATTCTGTGCTTCCTCTTTCCCCACTGTGCATTCCATTAATTCATACACACCATTTACTACATCATACCAACTGATTCATTTCATTACTGTTTAACACCCACAAGACGGAAGCTAAGCTTTTCCCTGCTGTCCCGTCTGCTAGGCCCCCTCGACTGTATTGGGTGGAAGAGGGCATCCCCCTTTATGGAGGACAGACAGCAGCGCCTGATCGCTTGGAGCATGAAGGCTGAGGGGTATGACTGCTCTATTGAGGGGTAAAGTCAGGACTGCTGCTCTGTTGAGAGATTCGCTCTTTCCGGAGTTTGAAGCCTGACCTTACATACAGGTTACTCCTCCCAACATGCAAAAAGTGTTAACAGCTTAGCTTTCGGTGCACTTCCCATTTAATAATTGTCTTCCTCACTTTCTAATTTTATGCCTTTTCTACACCCCACTGTGTTATTCTATGCTTCTTCTCTTCTCCACTGAGTAATTCTATGCTCTTTCCCGCTGTGTAATTCTATGTTCCTTCTTCTTTTCTCCACTGCACAATACTTTAACTCTTCTCCTCTTCCCCACAGTGCAATTCTGTGCTTCCTCTTTCCCCACTGTGCATTCCATTAATTCATACGCACCATTTACTACATCATACCAACTGATTCATTTCATTACTGTTTAACACCCACAAGACGGAAGCTAAGCTTTTCCCTGCTGTCCCGTCTGCTAGGCCCCCTCGACTGTATTGGGTGGAAGAGGGCATCCCCCTTTATGGAGGACAGACAGCAGCGCCTGATCGCTTGGAGCATGAAGGCTGAGGGGTATGACTGCTCTATTGAGGGGTAAAGTCAGGACTGCTGCTCTGTTGAGAGATTCGCTCTTTCCGGAGTTTGAAGCCTGACCTTACATACAGGTTACTCCTCCCAACATGCAAAAAGTGTTAACAGCTTAGCTTTCGGTGCACTTCCCATTTAATAATTGTCTTCCTCACTTTCTAATTTTATGCCTTTTCTACACCCCACTGTGTATTCTATGCTTCTTCTCTTCTCCATTGAGTAATTCTATGCTCCTTCCCACTGTGTAATTGTATGCCCTTCTGTTCCCCACTATGTAATTCTATGCTCCTTCCCACTGTGTAATTGTATGCCCTTCTGTTCCCCACTATGTAATTCTATGCTCCTTCCCACTGTGTAATTCTATGCCCTTCTGTTCCCCACTATGTAATTCTATGCTCCTTCCCACTGTGTAATTCTATGCCCTTCTGTTCCCCACTATGTAATTCTATACTCATTCTCACTGTGTAATTTTATGCCCTTCTCTTCCCCACTATGTAATTATATGCTCCTTCTAACTGTGTAATTATATGCCCTTCTTTTCCCCACTGTGTAATTCTATGCTCTTTCTCACTGTGTAATTCTATGCCCTTCTGTTCCCCACTATGTAATTCTATGCTCCTTCCTACTGTGTAATTCTATGCCCTTCTGTTCCCCACTATGTAATTCTATGCTCCTTCTCACTGTGTAATTGTATGCCCTTCTGCTCCCCACTGTGTAATTCTATGCTCCTCCTTCAACCAGCAGCACCAGATCACTCTGAGCATGAAGGTTAAGGGGTATCAATGCTCAACTGAGGGGTAAAGTCAGGCTTGCTGCTCTATTGAGAACTTCATTCTCACAATATGGCTTCCAAGAGTGATGACTTGGCTGATCCAGGGATTCTGCAACAAAACCCTTGGAGGAGAGAGATTATTATTCTTTCCAGAGTTTTAAGCCTGACTTGGAGTAGAATAGGATATTAGACTTTCCGGAGTTTGAAGCCTGACTTTACAATACAGGGTACCCCTCACAACATGCAAAGGGTTTTAACAGCTTAGCATTCGGTGCTCTTCCCATGCAATAGTTGTCTCCCTCACTTTCTAATGTTATGCCTTTTCTCCTCCCCACTTTGTAATTCTATGCTTCTTCTCTTTCCCGCTGTGTAATTCTATGTTCCTTCTTCTTTTCTCCACTGCACAATACTTTAACTCTTCTCCTCTTCCCCACAGTGCAATTCTGTGCTTCCTCTTTCCCCACTGTGCATTCCATTAATTCATACACACCATTTACTACATCATACCAACTGATTCATTTCATTACTGTTTAACACCCACAAGACGGAAGCTAAGCTTTTCCCTGCTGTCCCGTCTGCTAGGCCCCCTCAACTGTATTGGGTGGAAGAGGGCATCCCCCTTTATGGAGGACAGACAGCAGCGCCTGATCGCTTGGAGCATGAAGGCTGAGGGGTATGACTGCTCTATTGAGGGGTAAAGTCAGGACTGCTGCTCTGTTGAGAGATTCGCTCTTTCCGGAGTTTGAAGCCTGACCTTACATACAGGTTACTCCTCCCAACATGCAAAAAGTGTTAACAGCTTAGCTTTCGGTGCACTTCCCATTTAATAATTGTCTTCCTCACTTTCTAATTTTATGCCTTTTCTACACCCCACTGTGTATTCTATGCTTCTTCTCTTCTCCATTGAGTAATTCTATGCTCCTTCCCACTGTGTAATTGTATGCCCTTCTGTTCCCCACTATGTAATTCTATGCTCCTTCCCACTGTGTAATTGTATGCCCTTCTGTTCCCCACTATGTAATTCTATGCTCCTTCCCACTGTGTAATTCTATGCCCCTTCCCACTGTGTAATTCTATGCCCTTCTGTTCCCCACTATGTAATTCTATGCTCCTTCCCACTGTGTAATTCTATGCCCTTCTGTTCCCCACTATGTAATTCTATACTCATTCTCACTGTGTAATTATATGCCCTTCTCTTCCCCACTATGTAATTATATGATCCTTCTAACTGTGTAATTATATGCCCTTCTTTTCCCCACTGTGTAATTCTATGCTCTTTCTCACTGTGTAATTCTATGCCCTTCTGTTCCCCACTATGTAATTCTATGCTCCTTCCTACTGTGTAATTCTATGCCCTTCTGTTCCCCACTATGTAATTCTATGCTCCTTCTCACTGTGTAATTGTATGCCCTTCTGCTCCCCACTGTGTAATTCTATGCTCCTCCTTCAACCAGCAGCACCAGATCACTCTGAGCATGAAGGTTAAGGGGTATCAATGCTCAACTGAGGGGTAAAGTCAGGCTTGCTGCTCTATTGAGAACTTCATTCTCACAATATGGCTTCCAAGAGTGATGACTTGGCTGATCCAGGGATTCTGCAACAAAACCCTTGGAGGAGAGAGATTATTATTCTTTCCAGAGTTTTAAGCCTGACTTGGAGTAGAATAGGATATTAGACTTTCCGGAGTTTGAAGCCTGACTTTACAATACAGGGTACCCCTCACAACATGCAAAGGGTTTTAACAGCTTAGCATTCGGTGCTCTTCCCATGCAATAGTTGTCTCCCTCACTTTCTAATGTTATGCCTTTTCTCCTCCCCACTTTGTAATTCTATGCTTCTTCTCTTTCCCGCTGTGTAATTCTATGTTCCTTCTTCTTTTCTCCACTGCACAATACTTTAACTCTTCTCCTCTTCCCCACAGTGCAATTCTGTGCTTCCTCTTTCCCCACTGTGCATTCCATTAATTCATACACACCATTTACTACATCATACCAACTGATTCATTTCATTACTGTTTAACACCCACAAGACGGAAGCTAAGCTTTTCCCTGCTGTCCCGTCTGCTAGGCCCCCTCGACTGTATTGGGTGGAAGAGGGCATCCCCCTTTATGGAGGACAGACAGCAGCGCCTGATCGCTTGGAGCATGAAGGCTGAGGGGTATGACTGCTCTATTGAGGGGTAAAGTCAGGACTGCTGCTCTGTTGAGAGATTCGCTCTTTCCGGAGTTTGAAGCCTGACCTTACATACAGGTTACTCCTCCCAACATGCAAAAAGTGTTAACAGCTTAGCTTTCGGTGCACTTCCCATTTAATAATTGTCTTCCTCACTTTCTAATTTTATGCCTTTTCTACACCCCACTGTGTTATTCTATGCTTCTTCTCTTCTCCACTGAGTAATTCTATGCTCTTTCCCGCTGTGTAATTCTATGTTCCTTCTTCTTTTCTCCACTGCACAATACTTTAACTCTTCTCCTCTTCCCCACAGTGCAATTCTGTGCTTCCTCTTTCCCCACTGTGCATTCCATTAATTCATACACACCATTTACTACATCATACCAACTGATTCATTTCATTACTGTTTAACACCCACAAGACGGAAGCTAAGCTTTTCCCTGCTGTCCCGTCTGCTAGGCCCCCTCGACTGTATTGGGTGGAAGAGGGCATCCCCCTTTATGGAGGACAGACAGCAGCGCCTGATCGCTTGGAGCATGAAGGCTGAGGGGTATGACTGCTCTATTGAGGGGTAAAGTCAGGACTGCTGCTCTGTTGAGAGATTCGCTCTTTCCGGAGTTTGAAGCCTGACCTTACATACAGGTTACTCCTCCCAACATGCAAAAAGTGTTAACAGCTTAGCTTTCGGTGCACTTCCCATTTAATAATTGTCTTACTCACTTTCTAATTTTATGCCTTTTCTACACCCCACTGTGTTATTCTATGCTTCTTCTCTTCTCCACTGAGTAATTCTATGCTCTTTCCCGCTGTGTAATTCTATGTTCCTTCTTCTTTTCTCCACTGCACAATACTTTAACTCTTCTCCTCTTCCCCACAGTGCAATTCTGTGCTTCCTCTTTCCCCACTGTGCATTCCATTAATTCATACACACCATTTACTACATCATACCAACTGATTCATTTCATTACTGTTTAACACCCACAAGACGGAAGCTAAGCTTTTCCCTGCTGTCCCGTCTGCTAGGCCCCCTCGACTGTATTGGGTGGAAGAGGGCATCCCCCTTTATGGAGGACAGACAGCAGCGCCTGATCGCTTGGAGCATGAAGGCTGAGGGGTATGACTGCTCTATTGAGGGGTAAAGTCAGGACTGCTGCTCTGTTGAGAGATTCGCTCTTTCCGGAGTTTGAAGCCTGACCTTACATACAGGTTACTCCTCCCAACATGCAAAAAGTGTTAACAGCTTAGCTTTCGGTGCACTTCCCATTTAATAATTGTCTTCCTCACTTTCTAATTTTATGCCTTTTCTACACCCCACTGTGTATTCTATGCTTCTTCTCTTCTCCATTGAGTAATTCTATGCTCCTTCCCACTGTGTAATTGTATGCCCTTCTGTTCCCCACTATGTAATTCTATGCTCCTTCCCACTGTGTAATTGTATGCCCTTCTGTTCCCCACTATGTAATTCTATGCTCCTTCCCACTGTGTAATTCTATGCCCCTTCCCACTGTGTAATTCTATGCCCTTCTGTTCCCCACTATGTAATTCTATGCTCCTTCCCACTGTGTAATTCTATGCCCTTCTGTTCCCCACTATGTAATTCTATACTCATTCTCACTGTGTAATTATATGCCCTTCTCTTCCCCACTATGTAATTATATGATCCTTCTAACTGTGTAATTATATGCCCTTCTTTTCCCCACTGTGTAATTCTATGCTCTTTCTCACTGTGTAATTCTATGCCCTTCTGTTCCCCACTATGTAATTCTATGCTCCTTCCCACTGTGTAATTCTATGCCCTTCTGTTCCCCACTATGTAATTCTATGCTCCTTCTCACTGTGTAATTGTATGCCCTTCTGCTCCCCACTGTGTAATTCTATGCTCCTCCTTCAACCAGCAGCACCAGATCACTCTGAGCATGAAGGTTAAGGGGTATCAATGCTCAACTGAGGGGTAAAGTCAGGCTTGCTGCTCTATTGAGAACTTCATTCTCACAATATGGCTTCCAAGAGTGATGACTTGGCTGATCCAGGGATTCTGCAACAAAACCCTTGGAGGAGAGAGATTATTATTCTTTCCAGAGTTTTAAGCCTGACTTGGAGTAGAATAGGATATTAGACTTTCCGGAGTTTGAAGCCTGACTTTACAATACAGGGTACCCCTCACAACATGCAAAGGGTTTTAACAGCTTAGCATTCGGTGCTCTTCCCATGCAATAGTTGTCTCCCTCACTTTCTAATGTTATGCCTTTTCTCCTCCCCACTTTGTAATTCTATGCTTCTTCTCTTTCCCGCTGTGTAATTCTATGTTCCTTCTTCTTTTCTCCACTGCACAATACTTTAACTCTTCTCCTCTTCCCCACAGTGCAATTCTGTGCTTCCTCTTTCCCCACTGTGCATTCCATTAATTCATACACACCATTTACTACATCATACCAACTGATTCATTTCATTACTGTTTAACACCCACAAGACGGAAGCTAAGCTTTTCCCTGCTGTCCCGTCTGCTAGGCCCCCTCGACTGTATTGGGTGGAAGAGGGCATCCCCCTTTATGGAGGACAGACAGCAGCGCCTGATCGCTTGGAGCATGAAGGCTGAGGGGTATGACTGCTCTATTGAGGGGTAAAGTCAGGACTGCTGCTCTGTTGAGAGATTCGCTCTTTCCGGAGTTTGAAGCCTGACCTTACATACAGGTTACTCCTCCCAACATGCAAAAAGTGTTAACAGCTTAGCTTTCGGTGCACTTCCCATTTAATAATTGTCTTCCTCACTTTCTAATTTTATGCCTTTTCTACACCCCACTGTGTTATTCTATGCTTCTTCTCTTCTCCACTGAGTAATTCTATGCTCTTTCCCGCTGTGTAATTCTATGTTCCTTCTTCTTTTCTCCACTGCACAATACTTTAACTCTTCTCCTCTTCCCCACAGTGCAATTCTGTGCTTCCTCTTTCCCCACTGTGCATTCCATTAATTCATACACACCATTTACTACATCATACCAACTGATTCATTTCATTACTGTTTAACACCCACAAGACGGAAGCTAAGCTTTTCCCTGCTGTCCCGTCTGCTAGGCCCCCTCGACTGTATTGGGTGGAAGAGGGCATCCCCCTTTATGGAGGACAGACAGCAGCGCCTGATCGCTTGGAGCATGAAGGCTGAGGGGTATGACTGCTCTATTGAGGGGTAAAGTCAGGACTGCTGCTCTGTTGAGAGATTCGCTCTTTCCGGAGTTTGAAGCCTGACCTTACATACAGGTTACTCCTCCCAACATGCAAAAAGTGTTAACAGCTTAGCTTTCGGTGCACTTCCCATTTAATAATTGTCTTACTCACTTTCTAATTTTATGCCTTTTCTACACCCCACTGTGTTATTCTATGCTTCTTCTCTTCTCCACTGAGTAATTCTATGCTCTTTCCCGCTGTGTAATTCTATGTTCCTTCTTCTTTTCTCCACTGCACAATACTTTAACTCTTCTCCTCTTCCCCACAGTGCAATTCTGTGCTTCCTCTTTCCCCACTGTGCATTCCATTAATTCATACACACCATTTACTACATCATACCAACTGATTCATTTCATTACTGTTTAACACCCACAAGACGGAAGCTAAGCTTTTCCCTGCTGTCCCGTCTGCTAGGCCCCCTCAACTGTATTGGGTGGAAGAGGGCATCCCCCTTTATGGAGGACAGACAGCAGCGCCTGATCGCTTGGAGCATGAAGGCTGAGGGGTATGACTGCTCTATTGAGGGGTAAAGTCAGGACTGCTGCTCTGTTGAGAGATTCGCTCTTTCCGGAGTTTGAAGCCTGACCTTACATACAGGTTACTCCTCCCAACATGCAAAAAGTGTTAACAGCTTAGCTTTCGGTGCACTTCCCATTTAATAATTGTCTTCCTCACTTTCTAATTTTATGCCTTTTCTACACCCCACTGTGTATTCTATGCTTCTTCTCTTCTCCATTGAGTAATTCTATGCTCCTTCCCACTGTGTAATTGTATGCCCTTCTGTTCCCCACTATGTAATTCTATGCTCCTTCCCACTGTGTAATTGTATGCCCTTCTGTTCCCCACTATGTAATTCTATGCTCCTTCCCACTGTGTAATTCTATGCCCTTCTGTTCCCCACTATGTAATTCTATGCTCCTTCCCACTGTGTAATTCTATGCCCTTCTGTTCCCCACTATGTAATTCTATACTCATTCTCACTGTGTAATTATATGCCCTTCTCTTCCCCACTATGTAATTATATGCTCCTTCTAACTGTGTAATTATATGCCCTTCTTTTCCCCACTGTGTAATTCTATGCTCTTTCTCACTGTGTAATTCTATGCCCTTCTGTTCCCCACTATGTAATTCTATGCTCCTTCCTACTGTGTAATTCTATGCCCTTCTGTTCCCCACTATGTAATTCTATGCTCCTTCTCACTGTGTAATTGTATGCCCTTCTGCTCCCCACTGTGTAATTCTATGCTCCTCCTTCAACCAGCAGCACCAGATCACTCTGAGCATGAAGGTTAAGGGGTATCAATGCTCAACTGAGGGGTAAAGTCAGGCTTGCTGCTCTATTGAGAACTTCATTCTCACAATATGGCTTCCAAGAGTGATGACTTGGCTGATCCAGGGATTCTGCAACAAAACCCTTGGAGGAGAGAGATTATTATTCTTTCCAGAGTTTTAAGCCTGACTTGGAGTAGAATAGGATATTAGACTTTCCGGAGTTTGAAGCCTGACTTTACAATACAGGGTACCCCTCACAACATGCAAAGGGTTTTAACAGCTTAGCATTCGGTGCTCTTCCCATGCAATAGTTGTCTCCCTCACTTTCTAATGTTATGCCTTTTCTCCTCCCCACTTTGTAATTCTATGCTTCTTCTCTTTCCCGCTGTGTAATTCTATGTTCCTTCTTCTTTTCTCCACTGCACAATACTTTAACTCTTCTCCTCTTCCCCACAGTGCAATTCTGTGCTTCCTCTTTCCCCACTGTGCATTCCATTAATTCATACACACCATTTACTACATCATACCAACTGATTCATTTCATTACTGTTTAACACCCACAAGACGGAAGCTAAGCTTTTCCCTGCTGTCCCGTCTGCTAGGCCCCCTCGACTGTATTGGGTGGAAGAGGGCATCCCCCTTTATGGAGGACAGACAGCAGCGCCTGATCGCTTGGAGCATGAAGGCTGAGGGGTATGACTGCTCTATTGAGGGGTAAAGTCAGGACTGCTGCTCTGTTGAGAGATTCGCTCTTTCCGGAGTTTGAAGCCTGACCTTACATACAGGTTACTCCTCCCAACATGCAAAAAGTGTTAACAGCTTAGCTTTCGGTGCACTTCCCATTTAATAATTGTCTTCCTCACTTTCTAATTTTATGCCTTTTCTACACCCCACTGTGTTATTCTATGCTTCTTCTCTTCTCCACTGAGTAATTCTATGCTCTTTCCCGCTGTGTAATTCTATGTTCCTTCTTCTTTTCTCCACTGCACAATACTTTAACTCTTCTCCTCTTCCCCACAGTGCAATTCTGTGCTTCCTCTTTCCCCACTGTGCATTCCATTAATTCATACACACCATTTACTACATCATACCAACTGATTCATTTCATTACTGTTTAACACCCACAAGACGGAAGCTAAGCTTTTCCCTGCTGTCCCGTCTGCTAGGCCCCCTCGACTGTATTGGGTGGAAGAGGGCATCCCCCTTTATGGAGGACAGACAGCAGCGCCTGATCGCTTGGAGCATGAAGGCTGAGGGGTATGACTGCTCTATTGAGGGGTAAAGTCAGGACTGCTGCTCTGTTGAGAGATTCGCTCTTTCCGGAGTTTGAAGCCTGACCTTACATACAGGTTACTCCTCCCAACATGCAAAAAGTGTTAACAGCTTAGCTTTCGGTGCACTTCCCATTTAATAATTGTCTTCCTCACTTTCTAATTTTATGCCTTTTCTACACCCCACTGTGTATTCTATGCTTCTTCTCTTCTCCATTGAGTAATTCTATGCTCCTTCCCACTGTGTAATTGTATGCCCTTCTGTTCCCCACTATGTAATTCTATGCTCCTTCCCACTGTGTAATTGTATGCCCTTCTGTTCCCCACTATGTAATTCTATGCTCCTTCCCACTGTGTAATTCTATGCCCTTCCCACTGTGTAATTCTATGCCCTTCTGTTCCCCACTATGTAATTCTATGCTCCTTCCCACTGTGTAATTCTATGCCCTTCTGTTCCCCACTATGTAATTCTATACTCATTCTCACTGTGTAATTATATGCCCTTCTCTTCCCCACTATGTAATTATATGCTCCTTCTAACTGTGTAATTATATGCCCTTCTTTTCCCCACTGTGTAATTCTATGCTCTTTCTCACTGTGTAATTCTATGCCCTTCTGTTCCCCACTATGTAATTCTATGCTCCTTCCCACTGTGTAATTCTATGCCCTTCTGTTCCCCACTATGTAATTCTATGCTCCTTCTCACTGTGTAATTGTATGCCCTTCTGCTCCCCACTGTGTAATTCTATGCTCCTCCTTCAACCAGCAGCACCAGATCACTCTGAGCATGAAGGTTAAGGGGTATCAATGCTCAACTGAGGGGTAAAGTCAGGCTTGCTGCTCTATTGAGAACTTCATTCTCACAATATGGCTTCCAAGAGTGATGACTTGGCTGATCCAGGGATTCTGCAACAAAACCCTTGGAGGAGAGAGATTATTATTCTTTCCAGAGTTTTAAGCCTGACTTGGAGTAGAATAGGATATTAGACTTTCCGGAGTTTGAAGCCTGACTTTACAATACAGGGTACCCCTCACAACATGCAAAGGGTTTTAACAGCTTAGCATTCGGTGCTCTTCCCATGCAATAGTTGTCTCCCTCACTTTCTAATGTTATGCCTTTTCTCCTCCCCACTTTGTAATTCTATGCTTCTTCTCTTTCCCGCTGTGTAATTCTATGTTCCTTCTTCTTTTCTCCACTGCACAATACTTTAACTCTTCTCCTCTTCCCCACAGTGCAATTCTGTGCTTCCTCTTTCCCCACTGTGCATTCCATTAATTCATACACACCATTTACTACATCATACCAACTGATTCATTTCATTACTGTTTAACACCCACAAGACGGAAGCTAAGCTTTTCCCTGCTGTCCCGTCTGCTAGGCCCCCTCGACTGTATTGGGTGGAAGAGGGCATCCCCCTTTATGGAGGACAGACAGCAGCGCCTGATCGCTTGGAGCATGAAGGCTGAGGGGTATGACTGCTCTATTGAGGGGTAAAGTCAGGACTGCTGCTCTGTTGAGAGATTCGCTCTTTCCGGAGTTTGAAGCCTGACCTTACATACAGGTTACTCCTCCCAACATGCAAAAAGTGTTAACAGCTTAGCTTTCGGTGCACTTCCCATTTAATAATTGTCTTCCTCACTTTCTAATTTTATGCCTTTTCTACACCCCACTGTGTTATTCTATGCTTCTTCTCTTCTCCACTGAGTAATTCTATGCTCTTTCCCGCTGTGTAATTCTATGTTCCTTCTTCTTTTCTCCACTGCACAATACTTTAACTCTTCTCCTCTTCCCCACAGTGCAATTCTGTGCTTCCTCTTTCCCCACTGTGCATTCCATTAATTCATACACACCATTTACTACATCATACCAACTGATTCATTTCATTACTGTTTAACACCCACAAGACGGAAGCTAAGCTTTTCCCTGCTGTCCCGTCTGCTAGGCCCCCTCGACTGTATTGGGTGGAAGAGGGCATCCCCCTTTATGGAGGACAGACAGCAGCGCCTGATCGCTTGGAGCATGAAGGCTGAGGGGTATGACTGCTCTATTGAGGGGTAAAGTCAGGACTGCTGCTCTGTTGAGAGATTCGCTCTTTCCGGAGTTTGAAGCCTGACCTTACATACAGGTTACTCCTCCCAACATGCAAAAAGTGTTAACAGCTTAGCTTTCGGTGCACTTCCCATTTAATAATTGTCTTCCTCACTTTCTAATTTTATGCCTTTTCTACACCCCACTGTGTTATTCTATGCTTCTTCTCTTCTCCACTGAGTAATTCTATGCTCTTTCCCGCTGTGTAATTCTATGTTCCTTCTTCTTTTCTCCACTGCACAATACTTTAACTCTTCTCCTCTTCCCCACAGTGCAATTCTGTGCTTCCTCTTTCCCCACTGTGCATTCCATTAATTCATACACACCATTTACTACATCATACCAACTGATTCATTTCATTACTGTTTAACACCCACAAGACGGAAGCTAAGCTTTTCCCTGCTGTCCCGTCTGCTAGGCCCCCTCGACTGTATTGGGTGGAAGAGGGCATCCCCCTTTATGGAGGACAGACAGCAGCGCCTGATCGCTTGGAGCATGAAGGCTGAGGGGTATGACTGCTCTATTGAGGGGTAAAGTCAGGACTGCTGCTCTGTTGAGAGATTCGCTCTTTCCGGAGTTTGAAGCCTGACCTTACATACAGGTTACTCCTCCCAACATGCAAAAAGTGTTAACAGCTTAGCTTTCGGTGCACTTCCCATTTAATAATTGTCTTCCTCACTTTCTAATTTTATGCCTTTTCTACACCCCACTGTGTTATTCTATGCTTCTTCTCTTCTCCACTGAGTAATTCTATGCTCTTTCCCGCTGTGTAATTCTATGTTCCTTCTTCTTTTCTCCACTGCACAATACTTTAACTCTTCTCCTCTTCCCCACAGTGCAATTCTGTGCTTCCTCTTTCCCCACTGTGCATTCCATTAATTCATACACACCATTTACTACATCATACCAACTGATTCATTTCATTACTGTTTAACACCCACAAGACGGAAGCTAAGCTTTTCCCTGCTGTCCCGTCTGCTAGGCCCCCTCGACTGTATTGGGTGGAAGAGGGCATCCCCCTTTATGGAGGACAGACAGCAGCGCCTGATCGCTTGGAGCATGAAGGCTGAGGGGTATGACTGCTCTATTGAGGGGTAAAGTCAGGACTGCTGCTCTGTTGAGAGATTCGCTCTTTCCGGAGTTTGAAGCCTGACCTTACATACAGGTTACTCCTCCCAACATGCAAAAAGTGTTAACAGCTTAGCTTTCGGTGCACTTCCCATTTAATAATTGTCTTCCTCACTTTCTAATTTTATGCCTTTTCTACACCCCACTGTGTATTCTATGCTTCTTCTCTTCTCCATTGAGTAATTCTATGCTCCTTCCCACTGTGTAATTGTATGCCCTTCTGTTCCCCACTATGTAATTCTATGCTCCTTCCCACTGTGTAATTGTATGCCCTTCTGTTCCCCACTATGTAATTCTATGCTCCTTCCTACTGTGTAATTCTATGCCCCTTCCCACTGTGTAATTCTATGCCCTTCTGTTCCCCACTATGTAATTCTATGCTCCTTCCCACTGTGTAATTCTATGCCCTTCTGTTCCCCACTATGTAATTCTATACTCATTCTCACTGTGTAATTATATGCCCTTCTCTTCCCCACTATGTAATTATATGCTCCTTCTAACTGTGTAATTATATGCCCTTCTTTTCCCCACTGTGTAATTCTATGCTCTTTCTCACTGTGTAATTCTATGCCCTTCTGTTCCCCACTATGTAATTCTATGCTCCTTCCCACTGTGTAATTCTATGCCCTTCTGTTCCCCACTATGTAATTCTATGCTCCTTCTCACTGTGTAATTGTATGCCCTTCTGCTCCCCACTGTGTAATTCTATGCTCCTCCTTCAACCAGCAGCACCAGATCACTCTGAGCATGAAGGTTAAGGGGTATCAATGCTCAACTGAGGGGTAAAGTCAGGCTTGCTGCTCTATTGAGAACTTCATTCTCACAATATGGCTTCCAAGAGTGATGACTTGGCTGATCCAGGGATTCTGCAACAAAACCCTTGGAGGAGAGAGATTATTATTCTTTCCAGAGTTTTAAGCCTGACTTGGAGTAGAATAGGATATTAGACTTTCCGGAGTTTGAAGCCTGACTTTACAATACAGGGTACCCCTCACAACATGCAAAGGGTTTTAACAGCTTAGCATTCGGTGCTCTTCCCATGCAATAGTTGTCTCCCTCACTTTCTAATGTTATGCCTTTTCTCCTCCCCACTTTGTAATTCTATGCTTCTTCTCTTTCCCGCTGTGTAATTCTATGTTCCTTCTTCTTTTCTCCACTGCACAATACTTTAACTCTTCTCCTCTTCCCCACAGTGCAATTCTGTGCTTCCTCTTTCCCCACTGTGCATTCCATTAATTCATACACACCATTTACTACATCATACCAACTGATTCATTTCATTACTGTTTAACACCCACAAGACGGAAGCTAAGCTTTTCCCTGCTGTCCCGTCTGCTAGGCCCCCTCGACTGTATTGGGTGGAAGAGGGCATCCCCCTTTATGGAGGACAGACAGCAGCGCCTGATCGCTTGGAGCATGAAGGCTGAGGGGTATGACTGCTCTATTGAGGGGTAAAGTCAGGACTGCTGCTCTGTTGAGAGATTCGCTCTTTCCGGAGTTTGAAGCCTGACCTTACATACAGGTTACTCCTCCCAACATGCAAAAAGTGTTAACAGCTTAGCTTTCGGTGCACTTCCCATTTAATAATTGTCTTCCTCACTTTCTAATTTTATGCCTTTTCTACACCCCACTGTGTTATTCTATGCTTCTTCTCTTCTCCACTGAGTAATTCTATGCTCTTTCCCGCTGTGTAATTCTATGTTCCTTCTTCTTTTCTCCACTGCACAATACTTTAACTCTTCTCCTCTTCCCCACAGTGCAATTCTGTGCTTCCTCTTTCCCCACTGTGCATTCCATTAATTCATACACACCATTTACTACATCATACCAACTGATTCATTTCATTACTGTTTAACACCCACAAGACGGAAGCTAAGCTTTTCCCTGCTGTCCCGTCTGCTAGGCCCCCTCGACTGTATTGGGTGGAAGAGGGCATCCCCCTTTATGGAGGACAGACAGCAGCGCCTGATCGCTTGGAGCATGAAGGCTGAGGGGTATGACTGCTCTATTGAGGGGTAAAGTCAGGACTGCTGCTCTGTTGAGAGATTCGCTCTTTCCGGAGTTTGAAGCCTGACCTTACATACAGGTTACTCCTCCCAACATGCAAAAAGTGTTAACAGCTTAGCTTTCGGTGCACTTCCCATTTAATAATTGTCTTCCTCACTTTCTAATTTTATGCCTTTTCTACACCCCACTGTGTTATTCTATGCTTCTTCTCTTCTCCACTGAGTAATTCTATGCTCTTTCCCGCTGTGTAATTCTATGTTCCTTCTTCTTTTCTCCACTGCACAATACTTTAACTCTTCTCCTCTTCCCCACAGTGCAATTCTGTGCTTCCTCTTTCCCCACTGTGCATTCCATTAATTCATACACACCATTTACTACATCATACCAACTGATTCATTTCATTACTGTTTAACACCCACAAGACGGAAGCTAAGCTTTTCCCTGCTGTCCCGTCTGCTAGGCCCCCTCGACTGTATTGGGTGGAAGAGGGCATCCCCCTTTATGGAGGACAGACAGCAGCGCCTGATCGCTTGGAGCATGAAGGCTGAGGGGTATGACTGCTCTATTGAGGGGTAAAGTCAGGACTGCTGCTCTGTTGAGAGATTCGCTCTTTCCGGAGTTTGAAGCCTGACCTTACATACAGGTTACTCCTCCCAACATGCAAAAAGTGTTAACAGCTTAGCTTTCGGTGCACTTCCCATTTAATAATTGTCTTCCTCACTTTCTAATTTTATGCCTTTTCTACACCCCACTGTGTATTCTATGCTTCTTCTTTTCTCCATTGAGTAATTCTATGCTCCTTCCCACTGTGTAATTGTATGCCCTTCTGTTCCCCACTATGTAATTCTATGCTCCTTCCCACTGTGTAATTGTATGCCCTTCTGTTCCCCACTATGTAATTCTATGCTCCTTCCCACTGTGTAATTCTATGCCCCTTCCCACTGTGTAATTCTATGCCCTTCTGTTCCCCACTATGTAATTCTATGCTCCTTCCCACTGTGTAATTCTATGCCCTTCTGTTCCCCACTATGTAATTCTATACTCATTCTCACTGTGTAATTATATGCCCTTCTCTTCCCCACTATGTAATTATATGCTCCTTCTAACTGTGTAATTATATGCCCTTCTTTTCCCCACTGTGTAATTCTATGCTCTTTCTCACTGTGTAATTCTATGCCCTTCTGTTCCCCACTATGTAATTCTATGCTCCTTCCCACTGTGTAATTCTATGCCCTTCTGTTCCCCACTATGTAATTCTATGCTCCTTCTCACTGTGTAATTGTATGCCCTTCTGCTCCCCACTGTGTAATTCTATGCTCCTCCTTCAACCAGCAGCACCAGATCACTCTGAGCATGAAGGTTAAGGGGTATCAATGCTCAACTGAGGGGTAAAGTCAGGCTTGCTGCTCTATTGAGAACTTCATTCTCACAATATGGCTTCCAAGAGTGATGACTTGGCTGATCCAGGGATTCTGCAACAAAACCCTTGGAGGAGAGAGATTATTATTCTTTCCAGAGTTTTAAGCCTGACTTGGAGTCGAATAGGATATTAGACTTTCCGGAGTTTGAAGCCTGACTTTACAATACAGGGTACCCCTCACAACATGCAAAGGGTTTTAACAGCTTAGCATTCGGTGCTCTTCCCATGCAATAGTTGTCTCCCTCACTTTCTAATGTTATGCCTTTTCTCCTCCCCACTTTGTAATTCTATGCTTCTTCTCTTTCCCGCTGTGTAATTCTATGTTCCTTCTTCTTTTCTCCACTGCACAATACTTTAACTCTTCTCCTCTTCCCCACAGTGCAATTCTGTGCTTCCTCTTTCCCCACTGTGCATTCCATTAATTCATACACACCATTTACTACATCATACCAACTGATTCATTTCATTACTGTTTAACACCCACAAGACGGAAGCTAAGCTTTTCCCTGCTGTCCCGTCTGCTAGGCCCCCTCGACTGTATTGGGTGGAAGAGGGCATCCCCCTTTATGGAGGACAGACAGCAGCGCCTGATCGCTTGGAGCATGAAGGCTGAGGGGTATGACTGCTCTATTGAGGGGTAAAGTCAGGACTGCTGCTCTGTTGAGAGATTCGCTCTTTCCGGAGTTTGAAGCCTGACCTTACATACAGGTTACTCCTCCCAACATGCAAAAAGTGTTAACAGCTTAGCTTTCGGTGCACTTCCCATTTAATAATTGTCTTCCTCACTTTCTAATTTTATGCCTTTTCTACACCCCACTGTGTTATTCTATGCTTCTTCTCTTCTCCACTGAGTAATTCTATGCTCTTTCCCGCTGTGTAATTCTATGTTCCTTCTTCTTTTCTCCACTGCACAATACTTTAACTCTTCTCCTCTTCCCCACAGTGCAATTCTGTGCTTCCTCTTTCCCCACTGTGCATTCCATTAATTCATACACACCATTTACTACATCATACCAACTGATTCATTTCATTACTGTTTAACACCCACAAGACGGAAGCTAAGCTTTTCCCTGCTGTCCCGTCTGCTAGGCCCCCTCGACTGTATTGGGTGGAAGAGGGCATCCCCCTTTATGGAGGACAGACAGCAGCGCCTGATCGCTTGGAGCATGAAGGCTGAGGGGTATGACTGCTCTATTGAGGGGTAAAGTCAGGACTGCTGCTCTGTTGAGAGATTCGCTCTTTCCGGAGTTTGAAGCCTGACCTTACATACAGGTTACTCCTCCCAACATGCAAAAAGTGTTAACAGCTTAGCTTTCGGTGCACTTCCCATTTAATAATTGTCTTCCTCACTTTCTAATTTTATGCCTTTTCTACACCCCACTGTGTTATTCTATGCTTCTTCTCTTCTCCACTGAGTAATTCTATGCTCTTTCCCGCTGTGTAATTCTATGTTCCTTCTTCTTTTCTCCACTGCACAATACTTTAACTCTTCTCCTCTTCCCCACAGTGCAATTCTGTGCTTCCTCTTTCCCCACTGTGCATTCCATTAATTCATACACACCATTTACTACATCATACCAACTGATTCATTTCATTACTGTTTAACACCCACAAGACGGAAGCTAAGCTTTTCCCTGCTGTCCCGTCTGCTAGGCCCCCTCGACTGTATTGGGTGGAAGAGGGCATCCCCCTTTATGGAGGACAGACAGCAGCGCCTGATCGCTTGGAGCATGAAGGCTGAGGGGTATGACTGCTCTATTGAGGGGTAAAGTCAGGACTGCTGCTCTGTTGAGAGATTCGCTCTTTCCGGAGTTTGAAGCCTGACCTTACATACAGGTTACTCCTCCCAACATGCAAAAAGTGTTAACAGCTTAGCTTTCGGTGCACTTCCCATTTAATAATTGTCTTCCTCACTTTCTAATTTTATGCCTTTTCTACACCCCACTGTGTTATTCTATGCTTCTTCTCTTCTCCACTGAGTAATTCTATGCTCTTTCCCGCTGTGTAATTCTATGCCCTTCTGTTCCCCACTATGTAATTCTATGCTCCTTCCCACTGTGTAATTCTATGCCCTTCTGTTCCCCACTATGTAATTCTATACTCATTCTCACTGTGTAATTATATGCCCTTCTCTTCCCCACTATGTAATTATATGCTCCTTCTAACTGTGTAATTCTATGCCCTTCTTTTCCCCACTGTGTAATTCTATGCCCTTCTGTTCCCCACTATGTAATTCTATGCTCCTTCCCACTGTGTAATTCAATGCCCTTCTGTTCCCCACTATGTAATTCTATGCTCCTTCCCACTGTGTAATTCTATGCCCTTCTGTTCCCCACTATATAATTCTATACTCATTCTCACTGTGTAATTATATGCCCTTCTCTTCCCCACTATGTAATTATATGCTCCTCCTAACTGTGTAATTATATGCCCTTCTTTTCCCCACTGTGTAATTCTATGCTCTTTCTCACTGTGTAATTCTATGCCCTTCTGTTCCCCACTATGTAATTCTATGCTCCTTCCCACTGTGTAATTCTATGCCCTTCTGTTCCCCACTGTGTAATTCTATGCTCTTTCTCACTTTGTAATTCTATGCCCTTCTGTTCCCCACTGTGTAATTCTATGCTCCTTCTCACTGTGTAATTCTATGCCCTTCTGTTCCCCACTATGTAATTCTATGCTCCTTCTCACTGTGTAATTCTATGCCCTTCTTTTCCCCACTGTGTAATTCTATGTCCTTCTGTTCCCCACTGTGTAATTCTATGCTCCTTCTCACTGTGTAATTCTATGTCTTTCTGTTCCCCACTGTGTAAATCTATGCTCCTTCTCACTGTGTAATTCTATCCCCATCTTTTCCCCATTGTGTAATTCTATGCTCCTTCTCACTGTGTAATTCTATGTCCCTCTGTTCCCCACTGTGTAATTCTATGCTCTTTCTCACTGTGTAATTCTATGTCCTTCTGTTCCCCACTGTGTAATTCTATGCTCCTTCTCACTGTGCAATTCTATGTCTTTCTGTTCCCCACTGTGTAAATCTATGCTCCTTCTCACTGTGTAATTCTATTCCCATCTGTTCCCCACTGTGTAATTCTATGCTCCTTCCCACTGTGTAATTCTATGCCCTTCTGTTCCCCACTGTGTAATTCTATGCTCCTTCTCACTGTGTAATTCTATGCCCTTCTGTTCCCTCGCTGTGTAAATCTATGCTCCTTCTCACTGTGTATTTCTATTCCCATCTGTTCCCCACTGTGTAATTCTATGCTCCTTCTCACTGTGTAATTCTATGCCCTTCTGTTCCCCACTGTGTAATTCTATGCTCCTTCTCACTGTGTAATTCTATGCCCTTCTGTTCCCCACTGTGTAATTCTATGCTCCTTCTCACTGTGTAATTCTATGCCCTTCTGTTCCCCGCTGTGTAAATCTGTGCTCCTTCTCACTGTGTAATTCTATTCCCATCTGTTCCCCACTGTGTAATTCTATGCTCCTTCTCACTGTGTAATTCTATGCCCTTCTGTTCCCCACTGTGTAATTCTATGCTCCTTCTCACTGTGTAATTCTATGCTCTTTCTCACTGTATAATTCTATGCTCCTTCTCACTGTGTAATTCTATGCTCCTTCTCACTGTGTAATTCTATGCCTTTCTGTTCCCCACTGTGTAATTCTATGCTCCTTCCCACTGTGTAATTCTATGCCCTTCTGTTCCCCACTGTGTAATTCTATGCTCCCTCTCACTGTGTAATTCTATGCCCTTCTGATCCCCACTGTGTAATTCCATGTTCCTTCTCACTGTGTATTTCTATGCCCTTCTGTTCCCCACTGTGTAATTCTATGCTCCTTCTCACTGTGTAATTCTATGTCCTTCTGCTCCCCACTGTATAATTATATGCTCCTTCCCACTGTGTAATTCTATGCCCTTCTGTTCCCCACTGTGTAATTCTATGATCCTTCTCACTGTGTGATTCCATGCTCCTTCTCACTGTGAAATTCTATGCCCATCTGTTCCCCACTGTGTAATTCTATGCTCTTTCTCACTGTGTAATTCTATGCCCTTCTGTTCCCCACTGTGTAATTCTATGCTCATTCTCACTGTGTAATTCTATGCCCTTTTGATCCCCACTGTGTAATTCCATGCTCCTTCTCACTGTTTAATTCTATGCCCTTCTATTCCCCACTGTGTAATTCTATGCTCCTTCTCACTGTGTAATGCTATGCTCCTTCTTACTGTGTAATTCTATGTCCTTCTGTTTCCCACTGTGTAATTCTATGGTCCTTCTCACTGTGTAATTCTATGCCCTTCTGTTCCCCACTGTGTAATTCTATGCTCCTTCTCACTGTGTAATTCTATGCCCTTCTTTTCCCCACTGTGTAATTCTATGCTCTTTCTCACTGTGTAATTCTATACCCTTGTGTTCCCCACTGTGTAATTCTATGCTCCTTCTCACTGTGTAATTATATGTCCTTCTGTTCCCCACTATGTAATTCTATGCTCCTTCTCACTTTGTAATTCTATGCCCTTCTGTTCCCCACTTTGTAATTCTATGCTCCTTCTCACTGTGTAATTCTATGCCCTTCTGATCCCCACTGTGTAATTCTATGCTCCTTCTCACTGTGAAATTCTATGCCCTTCTGATCCCCACTGTGTAATTCCATGCTCCTTCTCACTGTGTAATTATATGGCCTTCTGATCCCCACTGTGTAAATCTATGCTCCTTCTCACTGTGTAATTCTATTCCCATCTGTTCCCCACTGTGTAATTCTATGCTCCTTCTCACTGTGTCATTCTATGCCCTTCTGTTCCCCACTGTGTAATTCTATGCTCCTTCCCACTGTGTAATTCTATGCCCTTCTGTTCCCCACTGTGTAATTTTATGCTCCTTCTCACTGTGTAATTCTATGCTCCTTCTCACTGTGTAATTCTATGCTCCTTCTCACTGTGTAATTCTATGCCTTTCTGTTCCCCACTGTGTAATTCTATGCTTCTTCCCACTGTGTAATTCTATGCCCTTCTGTTCCCCACTGTGTAATTCTATGCTCCCTCTCACTGTGTAATTCTATGCCCTTCTGATCCCCACTGTGTAATTCTATGCCCTTCTGTTTCCCACTGTGTAATTCCATGCTCCTTCTCACTGTGTATTTCTATGCCCTTCTGTTCCCCACTGTGTAATTCTATGCTCCTTCTCACTGTGCAATTCTATGTCCTTCTGTTCCCCACTGTGTAATTCTATGCTCCTTCTCACTGTGCAATTCTATGTCCTTCTGTTCCCCACTGTGTAATTCTATGCTCCTTCCCACTGTGTAATTCTATGCCCTTCCATTCCCCACTGTGTAATTCTATGCTCCTTCTCACTGTTTAATTCTATGCCCTTTTGATCCCCACTGTGTAATTCTATGCTCCTTCTCACTGTGTAATTCTATGTCCTTCTGTTCCCCACTGTGTAATTCTATGCTCCTTCTCACTGTGTAATTCTATGCCCTTGTGTTCCCCACTGTGTAATTCTATGCTCCTTCTCTCTGTGTAATTCTATGTCCTTCTGTTCCCCACTATGTAATTCTATGCTCCTTCTCACTGTGTAATTATATGTCCTGTTCCCCACTATGTAATTCTATGCTCCTTCTCACTGTGTAATTCTATGCCCTTCTGTTCCCCACTGTGTAATTCTATGCTCCTTCTCACTGTGTAATTCTATGCCCTTCTGTTCCCCACTGTGTAATTCTATGCTCCTTCTCACTGTGTAATTCTATGCCCTTCTGTTCCCCACTATGTAATTCTATGCTCTTTCTCACTGTGTATATCTATGCCCTTCTGTTCCCCACTGTGTAATTATATGCTCCTTCCCACTGTGTAATTCTATGCCCTTGTGTTCCCCACTGTGTAATTCTATGCTCCTTCTCACTGTGTAATTCTATGTCCTTCTGTTCCCCACTATGTAATTCTATGCTCCTTCTCACTGTGTAATTCTATGCCCTTCTGTTCACCACTGTATAATTCTATGCTCCTTCTCACTGTGTAATTCTATGCCCTTCTGTTACCCACTGTGTAATTCTATGCTCTTTCTCACTGTGTAATTCTATGCCATTCTGTTCCCCACTGTGTAATTCTATGCTCTTTCTCACTGTGTAATTATATGCCCTTCTGTTCCCCACTGTGTAATTCTATGCTCCCTCTCACTGTGTAATTCTATGCCCTTCTGTTCCCCACTATGTAATTCTATGCTCCTTCTCACTGTGTAATTCTATGCCCTTCTTTTCCCCACTGTGTAATTCTATGCTCTTTCTCACTGTGTAATTCTATGTCCTTCTTTTCCCCACTGTGTAATTCTATGCTCTTTCTCACTGTGTAATTCTATGTCCTTCTTTTCCCCACTGTGTAATTCTATGCTCCTTCTCACTGTGTAATTCTATGCCCTTCTTTTCCCCACTATGTAATTCTATGCTCTTTCTCACTGTGTAATTCTATGTCCTTCTTTTCCCCACTGTGTAATTCTATGCTCTTTCTCACTGTGTAATTCTATGTCTTTCTGTTCCCCACTGTGTAAATCTATGCTCCTTCTCACTGTGTAATTCTATTTCCATCTGTTCCCCACTGTGTAATTCTATTCTCCTTCTCCCTGTGTAATTCTATGTCCTTCTGTTCCCCACTGTGTAATTCTATGCTCTTTCTCACTGTGTAATTCTATGTCCTTCTGTTCCCCACTGTGTAATTCTATGCTCCTTCTCACTGTGTAATTCTATGTCTTTCTGTTCCCCACTGTGTAAATCTATGCTGCTTCTCACTGTGTAATTCTATTCCCATCTGTTCCCCACTGTGTAATTCTATGCTGCTTCTCACTGTGTAATTCTATGCCCTTCTGTTCCCCACTATGTATTTCTATGCTCCTTCTCACTGTGTAATTCTATGCCCTTCTGTTCCCCACTGTGTAAATCTATGCTCCTTCTCACTGTGTAATTCTATTCCCATCTGCTCCCCACTGTGTAATTCTATGCTCCTTCTCACTGTGTAATTCTATGCCCTTCTGTTCCCCACTGTGTAATTCTATGCTCCTTCTCACTGTGTAATTCTATGCTCCTTCTCACTGTGTAATTCTATGCCTTTCTGTTCCCCACTGTGTAATTCTATGCTCCTTCCCACTGTGTAATTCTATGCCCTTCTGTTCCCCACTGTGTAATTCTATGCTCCCTCTCACTGTGTAATTCTATGCCCTTCTGATCCCCACTTTGTAATTCCATGCTCCTTCTCACTGTGTATTTCTATGCCCTTCTGTTCCCCACTGTGTAATTCTATGCTCTTTCTCACTGTGTAATTCTATGTCCTTCTGTTCCCCACTGTGTAATTCTATGCTCCTTCCCACTGTTTAATTCTATGCCCTTCTGTTCCCCACTGTGTAATTCTATGGTCCTTCTCACTGTGTAATTCTATGCCCTTCTGTTCCCCACTGTGTAATTCTATGCCCTTCTTTTCCCCACTGTGTAATTCTATGCTCTTTCTCACTGTGTAATTCTATGCCCTTCTGTTCCCCACTGTGTAATTCTATGCCCTTCTGATCCCCACTGTGTAATTCTATGTCCTTCTGTTCCCCACTGTGTAATTCTATGCCCTTCTGTTCCCCACTGTGTAATTCTATGTCCTTCTGTTCCCCACTGTGTAATTCTATGCTCCTTCTCACTGTGTAATTCTATGTCCTTCTGTTCCCCACTGTGTAATTCTATGCTCCTTCTCACTGTGTAATTCTATGCCCTTCTGATCCCCACTGTGTAATTCTATGCTCCTTCTCACTGTGTAATTCTATGCCCTTCTGTTCCCCACTGTGTAATTCTATGCTCCTTTTCACTGTGTAATTCTATGCCCTTCTGATCCCCACTGTGTAATTCCATGCTCCTTCTCACTGTGTAATTCTATGCCCTTCTGTTCCCCACTGTGTAATTCTATGCTCCTTCTCACTGTGTAATGCTATGCTCCTTATAACTGTGTAATTCTATGTCCTTCTGTTCCCCACTGTGTAATTCTATGGTCCTTCTCACTGTGTAATTCTATGCCCTTCTGTTTCCCACTGTGTAATTCTATGCTCCTTCTGACTGTGTAATTCTATGCCCTTCTGTTCCCCACTGTGTCATTCTATGCTCCTTCTCACTGTGTAAATCTACGTCCTTCTGTTCCCCACTATGTAATTCTATGCTCCTTCTCACTGTGTAATTATATGTCCTTCTGTTCCCCACTATGTAATTCTATGCTCCTTCTCACTGTGTAATTCTTTGCCCTTCTGTTCCCCACTGTGTGATTCTATGCTCCTTCTCACTGTGTAATTATATGTCCTTCTGTTCCCCACTGTGTAATTCTATGCTCTTTCTCACTGTGTATATCTATGCCCTTCTGTTCCCCACTGTGTAATTATATGCTCCTTCCCACTGTGTAATTTTATGCCCTTCTGTTCCCCACTATGTAATTCTATACTCCTTGTCACTGTGTAATTCTATGCCCTTCTTTTCCCCACTGTGTAATTCTATGCTCCTTCTCATTGTGTAGCAGAGCTAGGCCTAAACAGATGGTGGTTATAGGGGATTCAATCATTAGGAAAGTGGACAGGGTAATCTGTCAAGCGGATCGCTTCAACCGGACAGGTTGCGGTCTTCCTGGAGCCAGGGTTCGGCATGTGGTTGATTGGGTTGACACATTGTTGGGAGGGGCTGGGCATGACCCGGCTGTCTTGGTACATATCGGTACTATCGACAAAATGAACGGTAGGTGGGGGACCTTAAAGACTGAGTTCAGGGATCTAGGCTCTAAGATTAAGCAAAGGTCCTCCAATGTCATTTTTTCAGAAATTTTGCCGGTGCCATGTGCAAGTTTAGGGAGACAGCGGGAGCTTAGGGAGCTAAATGCGTGGCTAATGTCTTGGTGTAGGAAGGAATGGTTTGGGTTCCTAGAGCACTGGGCTGACTTTTCCTTGGGGTACAATCTATACAGCCGTGACGGATTGCACCTCAATGGAAGGGGGTCTGCTGTGCTAGGGGAGAGAATGGTTAAGAGGTTGGAGGAGTGTTTAAACTAGACAAGGGGGGGGGGGTGCTAGGGTTCTATAGTAAAGTTAGTGTAGACGGGGCAGGGGGACTAGCAAAGGGTTGTGGGGGAGGAGTGAGTGGGGCATATAGTTTATCAGATAAGGAGCTTCCATTACAAGGAAAACAGTCTAATATTTGCCTTAGCTCTAACTCTCCGTTAGCTAATGTAAACATCAGAGGGAGAAGTAATAATCTCCGCTGCATGCTGGCTAATGTGCAAAGCTTGTCGGGTAAATTAGGGGAGCTGCAAGCTATTGCATGTATTGAAAATTATGATTTCATTGGTATCACTGAGACCTGGTGGGATGAAAAATTTGACTGGGCTGTGAATTTAATTGGTTATACACTTTTTAGGAGGGACAGAGAGATTAAAAAGGGTGGAGGGGTTTGTCTTTATGTAAAGTCAGATTTAAAGCCATGTAATAAAGACATTACCAATGAAAACGTCGAATCTCTTTGGGTAGAAATTTCAGTAGGGCTGAAGGTCACAAAGAAAATGGTCATTGGTGTATGCTATAAACCACCCCGTATAGATGAGGGGGATGAGGCCCAGCTATTGTTGCAAATGGAGGAGGCTTCAAAACTGGGTCAAGTTGTTATTATGGGGGACTTTAATTATCTGGACATTGACTGGAGTAATGGGGTGGCTAAGTCAGAATAAGCTAGTAGGTTTGTAAACATGTTAAATGACAGCTGTTTATTTCAGGCGGTTCAAGAACCTACTAGGAATGACTCTATTTTGGACCTGGTGATTTCTAATAATAATGAACTCATCTCTAACATTTGTGTGGGTGAGCATTTGGGGAACAGTGATCACAACATGGTCTCCTTTGAGAAAATGCTCAATTTTAGACGTGCAGACTTTGCCAGTATAAGGGCATCTCTACAATGTGTCAACTGGGAAAGGCTTTTCATAGGGTTAGACACAGAAGGGAAATGGAACATCTTTAAAACATTGCTTTGCAGGTATACACAACAGTATATTCCCCTTTTAAGCAAGGAGAGGCATCGCAAAGCAAAACCTTTATGGCTGAATAAAAGTGTTAGTGTCGAGGTTGGTAAGATAAAACGTGCTTTTAAAGCATTCAAGTTAGCTGGGACAGCAGAAAATTTCATCAGGTACAAGGAAGCAAATAAAGCATGCAAAAAAGCTATCGGGCAAGCTAAAATAGAGATGGAAAGGGATATTGCAGCTAGGAGTAAAAAGAATCCAAAATTATTTTTTAATTATGTGAATAGTAAAAAAATTAAGCAAGAAGGGGTGGGAACCTTATTATCACGGGGGGGAGGTAAGTTGGTTGATGAGAACGGGGAAAAAGCAGAAATTTTTAACTCTTATTTTTCATCTGTCTATACATCTGAGGAGCCAGCTAATGAAGGCTTCCCTTTTAATATGCCCAGTTCTAGTAATTTGGCTACTGACACATGGGTCACTCGGGAGGAAATTCAAAAGAGACTTGAACATGTAAAGGTAAACAAAGGTCCAGGACCGGATGGGATTCATCCCAGGGTATTAAATGAGCTGAGCGCTGTGATTGCCAAACCTCTTCACTTAATTTTTCAGGATTCGTTGAGGTCTGGCATGGTGCCGAGAGACTGGCGGATTGCTCATGTGGTGCCATTATTTAAAAAGGGATCCCGTTCTCAGCCTGAAAACTATAGGCCTGTTAGTCTTTCATCAGTAGTAGGAAAGCTTTTGGAAGGGGTAATAAGGGATAGGGTACTTGAATACATTGCAGTTTACAATACTATTAGTTTGTGCCAGCATGGTTTTATGCGTAACAGATCTTGCCAGACTAATTTAGTCGCCTTTTATGAGGAGGTGAGCAGGAACCTCGATGCTGGAATGGCAGTTGATGTCATCTACTTGGACTTTGCTAAAGCGTTTGATACTGTACCTCACAGAAGGTACAAATTGAGGAATATTGGCCTAGAACATAATATTTGTAATTGGATAGAGAACTGGCTGAAGGATAGAGTACAAAGAGTGGTGGTAAATGGAACATTTTCTAATTGGACCAGTGTGGTTAGTGGAGTACTGCAGGGGTCAGTCCTTGGTCCTTTGCTTTTTAACTTGTTTATTAATGACCTGGAGGTGGGCATAGAGAGTACTGTTTCTATTTTTGCTGATGACACAAAATTGTGCAAAACTATAAGTTCCATGCAGGATGCTGCCGCTTTGCAGAGCGATTTGACAAAATTGGAAAACTGCAGCAAACTTGGGCAGCAAACTGGAAAATGAGGTTCAATGTTGATAAGTGCAAAGTTATGCATTTTGGTAGAAATAATATAAATGCGAGCTATCTACTGAATGGTAGAGTGTTGGGGGATCCTTAATGAAGAAGGATCTGGGGTTTTTTGTAGATAACAAGTTGTCTAATTCCAGGCAGTGTCATTCTGTGGCTACTAAAGCAAATAAAGTGCTGTCTTGTATAAAAAAGGGCATTGACTCAAGGGATGAAAACATAATTTTGCCTCTTTATAGGTCCCTGGTAAGGCCTCACCTTGAGTATGCAGTGCAGTTTTGGGCTCCAGTCCTTAAGAAGGATATTAATGAGCTGGAGAGAGTGCAGAGACTGTAACTAAACTGGTAAAGGGGATGGAAGATTTAAACTATGAGGTTAGACTGTCGAGGCTGGGGTTGTTTTCTCTGGAAAAGAGGTGCTTGCGAGGGGACATGATTACTCTGTACAAGTACATTAGAGGGGATTATAGGCAGTTGGGGGATGTTCTTTTTTCCCATAAAAACAATCAACGCACCAGAGGTCACCCCTTTAGATTAGAGGAACGGAGCTTCCATTTAAAGCAGCGTAGGGGGTTTTTCACGGTGAGGGCTGTGAGGTTGGGGAATGCCCTTCCTAGCGATGGGGTAATGGCAGATTCTGTTAATGCCTTTAAGAGGGGCCTAGATGAGTTTTGAACAATCAGAATATCCAAGGCTATTGTGATACTAATATCTACAGTTAGTATTAGTGGTTGTATATATAGTTTATGTATGTGAGTATATAGATTGGTAGGTGTGGGTTGTGTGTGCTGGGTTTACTTGGATGGGTTGAACTTGATGGACTCTGGTCTTTTTTCAACCCTATGTAACTATGTAACTACTGGTAACAGTGTGGGAGCCCAAGGCCAGTTTGTTTAGTAGCAGAGTCATTTTGTCAGTGATCAATATATTGGTTAATATTTCTTGCTTTTGTGACCCCTACGTATTTGAAGGATTCTGCCCAGGCTAGGGTGTGTGTAGGAAAATGTTGTGGTCTATATTCTCCTCTATTGGGAAAATACTGGACTTTCCCCAGTTAATTGCAAGTCCAGTGTATGTTCCGAACTTGTCTACCAGTCGTAGGACCTCCTTTTTATGGATGGCCCAGGGTCATTAAGGTGTAAGAGTGCGTTGATGGCGTATAGATATACAGTACGTTGCTCTACATTGCCCAGTTGATATTTATTGAATACCAAATTAAAATTGCCAGTGGCTCAATGGGTAATAGGAGAGGTACCCCACCTGGTACCTGTCAGGACTGGCCACTGGTGAGTAACCAGCAGATTGGAGCCTATGTGCAGAGTAACCCCCAGAAACACCATTTGAATGGCTGGATAGTTAGCGAAGGCCAAGTGATAAGAGTCAATATACAGGCCTGTGATGAGGCAAGATAAACAGAGTCCATAAACAAGTTGGTCAGACTGGCAATGTCCTGCTCAGTGGCAGGCAGCAGGCAAATAAGGTTGAGTAAACAGGCCCTAGGTCAAACCAGGGGGATCCACAGAAGACGATACCAGGTGGGGACAGGAGAGTGGAAGCAAGGAACCAGGCAGGGCACAGGCAGGGATCTAGAGAACCAAGAATCACAGGATGTCAGGATGGTGGAGTCAGGATGGCGGCTAGATCAGGCTCAGCAGCAACGAAGATCCAGCACTGGGAGTTGCCAGGCAGGTTTATAAAGGCTGCTAATTACAAGACTAGCAACACATGCAATCAACAAGATTGGTGGAACCAAGAGGGAAGCAGGTAGAGTTGTTGGATGCACATCAGAGCGACTGACCCCACAGAACTCCAAGAGGCTCCTGTGGCTCAGTAGGTAAATGCAATTGTAGCTCAGCACAAAGTCCAGGAATCAATTCCCCACAGATCCTGATAGTACCTGCCTGGTACCCCACTTTAACAGGATTGGCTGGGTAAGGGTTTTATTAACCCATATTTGTGCTGCTGGTGAGTGGTATAGCAGGCATCCAATGACACTATTACTCTTGCTCCTCCATTGCTCTATGTGGCAAAGGGGTCTTACTGCAACATTTATGTTCTGACTTAATGTTCATTGTGGCTCATTGTGCCGCCGTCAGCATAACAGAGAGAATAAACTTACTAACTCCATCTACTGACAGAAGGTCATCCTACATGCAACGTACGCTTCATGGAAAACACTTCTTACAGATAAAGAACAAATCTACTATCTGAACTATAAAAGGGGAGAAAACACTCTACATTGATCAGTTTTACCCTTATGTGGCTTATAATGAGCCATCCACATTAAGGGTTTTTCAGATAATAAAGCTAAAACACACGAAGGAGTCACACAGGACTCTACACTTTGCTTTCTTACTACAGATCACTATGAAACAACTGGTTTCTGTACACGATGGACAAAATGCTGATGTTAATGGTTTATATTTCTGGGGTTTTTTTGCTGTTTACTACTGTTATCTTTATGTTTATGCTTGAGCAGGGATGTAGGTGACACATCTATCATTCTATATCATTCAATATAACTTAATTCTCAGACCCTTTCTATCAGCACCATCTTATAAATATCTGCAACATGGTTGTGTCCCTCTCCCCACAATATATCACACATGAGTTATAAATATAAAAGCATTAAATTATCCCAAAACATTTCATATCAGGGCTGAATTATCAGATATGCAGGTAGAAACAATAGGGATTTTACGATTCAGACGATTCAGCCCTAAACACAGATTTTGCTGTCACAATGGTGGCCGATCAAAATTTTTTGTCCCGCCCCACCCAAATGTATACTTTTGCATGCCTTTATAAGCCCAGTCTCTCCCAGGATGAAGTTCTCCACCACATTCTTGGCAAATTAGATAGTTTCACCAAAGGAATATTGGTTATCAGCGGAGACTTCAATCTCCCTTTAGACCCAGTGCCAGACTGCTCTATGGCAGATCCAGTTTCCCATATAGACTCATTTCACGCCGTAAAAACCTTTTCCATCAACAAAAGTTTGTAGATGCCTGACAAATCCATCACCCAACAGACAAGGAATATCCTAGGGACAGTGTCGGACTGGCCCACCAGGATAACAGGAAAACTCCCGGTGGGCCCAGGTGTCAGTGGGCCCTCCTGCTCACCCAGCCATTTTCCTTTATCATGGTCATTCCTCATTTATATATAAGTAGATAAATATATAGTATATAAATAGATGAAAAAATAAATAATATGTATGGGGAAGTGATTAAGAGAATAAATAATGCGAGTGAAGGAAAAATAGTTTGGAGACCCCACAGTCTAAGGTGGGCCCCTGGCACCCCAGTCTGTAATGCCAGAAAGTAATGCCTTAATTACGTTACATTACGTTACATGTTTCAATATCAATTACCGGCTCCCAAAGGATTTCCTCCCAATTTTTTCACAATCTGGAACATTGTTTGGCAAGGCAGACACCATAGGATACAATCTAGAACCCTGACAAACAGTAAATATGCCAGTGGACTTGCGCTCCCCAGCATATGTAGATACTATAATGCGGCTATTCTCAACAGGATCATTGATACTGATACTAAAGGCTGCATTTTGATAGAGCAACAGGCCACTTATACTTACCTTATTCATTTACCATGGGTCAATCAGGTAAACTGGCGTATTAGATATAAGGACCAGCCCACCCTACAAAACACTATGGCAATATATGACAAATGATTACTTAACAAGTCCAGTTGCTTTAGATTTATTTATACAAGATATACCATAACCTGGATGAATGAAAATCTTCATAGTCATATAGGAGAAAATTAAACATGTGAACTGACCCAACACCTATCTCCCCTAGTACTACTAATCAACTACCCAGCATTCCCTCCAGGCATGAAGGTGGCTCATACGTGATAACCATTTCATGGTTAAAGACAAAAAACAAATAATTAAAGTTAAACCCTTCTCTCCATCAGATCATTATAGGTTTGCTCAAATTCAACACTTTTACATACCAAACCTAAGGGGCTCATCTAGCTTTAAAGGAACAGTAACACCAAAAAATCAAAGTGTATAAAAGGAACTACAGTATAATGTACTGTTGCCCTGCACTGGTGCAACAGGTGTATTTGCTTTAGAAACATTACTATAGTTTATATAAATAAGCTGCTGTGTAGCCATGGGGGCAGCCATTTAAAAGAGAAAAGGCACAGGTTACATAGCAGATAACAGATAAGTTCTGTACAATACAATGGTGTTTTATCTGTTATCTGCTACGTAACCTGTGCCTTTTCTCCTTTTTCCAGCTTGAATGGCTGCCCCCATGGCTACACAGCAGCTTTTTATATAAACTATAGAAGTGTTTCTGAAGCAAATGTGCAAATTTTACCAGTGCAGGGCAACATTGCATTGTATTATGATTACTTAAAAACATTTTTATTTTTTGGTGTTACTGTTCCTTTAAATCGCCCTCTCCCAATATTCGAGCACGATATTCAAACACCCAAAATAGACCTTACAAAGTTTTATAAAACATTGGCTCAGAGATCTAGCGCTGGATCCTAATAGAAAACATCTCAGCGCTCTGATTAATAACCTTTATCGCAGCTCTAGATGCTACAGAATACAGGAATTTAATTATATATTATTAAAAAGCTGGTACTATACACCGACCCGTCTTAAGAGAATTTGGGAACATAGCGATGCTGGCGATGTCTAGAGCATACAGTTATGCTTTTACACATTTTCTGGGACTGCCCTAAAATGCAAACATTTTGGGATTTGTATATCTCTAGGTACCAAAGAACAGGAACAGCACCTCTTGTCTTTGTAGATTAAAATTAAGTGACTCAATATAACACCTTGGGGCACATTTACTTACTCACGAACGGGCCGAATGCGTCCGATTGCGTTTTTTTCGTAATGATCAGTATTTTGCGATTTTTCGGAAAATTGTCGCAACTTTTTCGTAGCCATTCCGAAAGTTGCGCAAAATCTGGCGATTTTTTCGTAGCGTTAAAACTTGCGCGAAAAGTCGCGCCTTTTTCGTAGTCATTCCGAAAGTTGCGCAAAATGTTGCGATTTTTTCGTAGCGTTAAAACTTGCGCGAAAAGTCGCGACTTTTTCGCAGGTTTCGTGCCGAGTACGAAACATTCGGATTCATTCAAGCTTCAGTATGGTGACTTTTCTTGGGCCAGGTTGGAGCTGCAGGGTGCCATTGAGTCCTATGGGAGGCTTCCAAAATCATGCTAAGTCTGAAAGTTTCGCCCGCCGCTTACGAGCGCTCAATACGAAAAAGTTGCGACAAGATACGAGCGAATCGTAATGGCTACGAAAAACTCTAGTTTTTTTCCGCAAGTCGTAATGGCTACGAAAAACTCGCGTTTTTTCGCGCAAATCGTATTGGTAACGAAAAAGTCGCGACAATTTCCGAAAAGTCGTAAAGGCGCCGAAAAAATCGCAAAAAATACGAAAAAGTCGCAAAATGTTCATTTTCCAATCGGAATTTTTCCAATTCGGATTTGTGGGTTAGTAAATGTGCCCCCTTGAGTAAATATGTTGCTCAAATTCTAAGGAGACACTGGTCACTGGTTAGAGATAATTTGCCATATATAAAAGAGTTCGAGAGGCCCCCAGTCATTGCTTACAAGAAAGGGAGGAGTGTGGGTAACTAGTAAAATCAGATTTGGGAACAAACAATGTATATAAAGATGATATGAAAAGGAAACAAGGCACTTTTCCATGTTACAATTGCAATTGCTGCTCAAATGTACAAGTAGGAGAGGTGATATATCATCCTAGAAAAGGTAATGCAATCAGGTTACGTGGAAGATTCTCGTGTTGCTCAACCTATGCAATATATGTCATCAAATGCCCATGTGGGCTAGCATATGTTGGGCAAACAACGAGAATGGTTCGCGAACGGATAAGAGAACATAAGTCGGCAATTAACACAGGAAAAATAGATCAGGTTGTTGCAGGCCATTTTATTGAATGCGGACACAGAGTGAATCAGCTTAAATTTCAAGTTGTTGAAATAGTTGAGCCTAAGAGGAGAGGAGGAAATAGATTAAAAGAATTACTATATAGAGAGGCTTACTGGATACGTAAACTGGAAACGTTAAGTCCTTTAGGGCTGAATAAAGAATATGACTTAAGACCACTCTTTAGATAAAAAAATCTTTTCTCTCTTTCTCCCTTGTCTTGGCCTGGCCTTTGTTTTTAATTTCATTTTTATGTTTTTTGAAATTTATAAGGGTATTGTGTTGCAGTTCAACTAACACTTGAAGATACACATTGATAACTTAATTGTAACACATGAGTGTCTACTTAGCTACACTGTTGTTTGATACATTGTTGTAATATAGGAACATCTCCACTAGATGGTGCACAGGGGATAAAAGGTGCTGTGTGTAATTGCCAATTAGCTTGATAAAAGGTCTTATGTGACCTGAAACGTTGCTGCTGTTGTTGTTTGCCCCAAAAAACTTTGCAATAAAGGTGCTGTTCCTGTTCTTCTGTACCAGGATATGCCGATGGAAAGTGGCCATTGGGGAACCTGCACTACTTATTATTATTATTAACATTTATTTATAAAGTGCCAACATATTCTGCAGCGCTGTACAATAAGTGGGCTTCATACATTGGACATACAGAGTAACATATAAAGCAATCAATAACCGATACAAGAGGTGAAGAGGGCCCTGCCCAAAAGAGCTTACAATCTACTTCTAACTAATCACAAGGCTTGGTGCTGACTACTACTCTCCAAAATATCTCTAGGTACCAACCAACCCGCTTGTTACCCTCCTCTACTGACCTGCTCCTCAAATCCTCTCTCATTCCCTCCTCACACACTCACATTAAAGACTTTGCAAGGGCTGCCCCCCTTCTCTGGAATTCGCTCCCACAAACTATCAGACTTTCTCCCAATCTCTCTGCCTTCAAGAGATCTCTAAAAACACATTTATTTAGAGAAGCTTACCCTAATCTAGTTTAAAATAACCTCAGTGTGCTGCTAAAAGCAAAACCCTGTGCCACACCTCTCACAACTCTGTCATGCCCATTCCCACACCTGTGTCTCAACCCTTTCTCCTTGTAGATTGTAAGCTCTTTTGGGCAGGGCTATCTTCACCTCTTGTATCAGTTATTGATTGCTTTATACGGTACTCTGTATGTCCAGTGTATGAAACCCACTTATTGTACAGCGCTGCAGAATATGTTGGCACTTTATAAATAAATGTTAATAATAATAATGATGGAAGGGTCATAGTTGTGACATCCCTGATGTGCACGTAAAAATATCTAGGAATTATGGCATTACATCATTACAAATTCACCTCTTCAATGCACTTTTTTGTTATTGTATTGTTACAATGTCTCTCTCTCATGGTCCTATATAATGCAACAGTATATGAGATCAACTCTGTCCCAGCCCATATATGTCTGTATAGTACCAGTGAGTGAGCCACTTCCTGTCCTGGCTCATATATTTCTGTATAAAATCCACAGTATAGGCCCTTTCCTGTATCACCCATATATATCTACTGTATAGAGTACCACAGGTCTCCCCCTCTCCCAAACCATATGTCTGTATAGTACCACAGTGAGTGCAACCCCCTTGTCCCAAGCAATATGTGTCTGTACAGTACCACAGTGAGTGGGCCCCCCCCTCGTCCCAAGTCATATGTGCCTGTATAGTACCACAGTAAGTGGGCCCCTCCCTGTCCCAGCCCATATTCGTCTGTACAGTACCAGTGTGTTAACCCCTACCTATCCCAGAACATATTCGTCTGTACAGTACCAGTGTGTTAACCCCTCCCTATCCCAGCCCATATTTGTCTGTACAGTACCAGTGTGTTAACCCATCCCTATCCCAGCCCATATTCATCTGTACAGTACCCCAGTGTGTTAACCCCTCCCTATCCCAGCCCATATTTGTCTGTACAGTACCCCAGTGTGTTAACCCCTCCCTATCCCAGCCCATATTCATCTGTACAGTACCAGCGTGTTAACCCATCCCTATCCCAGCCCATATTCATCTGTACAGTACCCCAGTGTGTTAACCCCTACCTATCCCAGAACATATTCGTCTGTACAGTACCAGTGTGTTAACCCATCCCTGTCCCAGCCCATATTCGTCTGTAGAGTACCAGTGTGTTAACCCCTCCCTATCCCAGCCCATATTCGTCTGTACAGTACCAGTGTGTTAACCCCTACCTATCCCAGAACATATTCGTCTGTACAGTACCAGTGTGTTAACCCCTCCCTATCCCAGCCCATATTCGTCTGTACAGTACCAGTGTGTTAACCCCTACCTATCCCAGAACATATTCGTCTGTACAGTACCAGTGTGTTAACCCATCCCTGTCCCAGCCCATATTCGTCTGTACAGTACCAGTGTGTTAACCCCTCCCTATCCCAGCCCATATTCGTCTGTACAGTACCAGTGTGTTAACCCATCCCTGTCCCAGCCCATATTCATCTGTACAGTACCCCAGTGTGTTAACCCCTCCCTATCCCAGCCCATATTCATCTGTACAGTACCAGCGTGTTAACCCATCCCTATCCCAGCCCATATTCGTCTGTAGAGTACCAGTGTGTTAACCCCTCCCTATCCCAGCCCATATTCGTCTGTACAGTACCAGTGTGTTAACCCCTACCTATCCCAGAACATATTCGTCTGTACAGTACCAGTGTGTTAACCCCTCCCTATCCCAGCCCATATTCGTCTGTACAGTACCAGTGTGTTAACCCCTACCTATCCCAGAACATATTCGTCTGTACAGTACCAGTGTGTTAACCCATCCCTGTCCCAGCCCATATTCGTCTGTACAGTACCAGTGTGTTAACCCCTCCCTATCCCAGCCCATATTCGTCTGTACAGTACCAGTGTGTTAACCCATCCCTGTCCCAGCCCATATTCGTCTGTACAGTACCAGTGTGTTAACCCCTCCCTATCCCAGCCCATATTCGTCTGTACAGTACCAGTGTGTTAACCCATCCCTATCCCAGCCCATATTCATCTGTACAGTACCCCAGTGTGTTAACCCATCCCTATCCCAGCCCATATTTGTCTGTACAGTACCCCAGTGTGTTAACCCCTCCCTATCCCAGCCCATATTCATCTGTACAGTACCAGTGTGTTAACCCATCCCTATCCCAGCCCATATTCGTCTGTACAGTACCAGTGTGTTAACCCATCCCTATCCCAGCCCATATTCATCTGTACAGTACCAGTGTGTTAACCCATCCCTGTCCCAGCCCATATTCGTCTGTACAGTACCAGTGTGTTAACCCCTCCCTATCCCAGCCCATATTCGTCTGTACAGTACCAGTGTGTTAACCCATCCCTGTCCCAGCCCATATTCGTCTGTACAGTACCAGTGTGTTAACCCATCCCTGTCCCAGCCCATATTCGTCTGTACAGTACCAGTGTGTTAACCCCTCCCTATCCCAGCCCATATTCGTCTGTACAGTACCAGTGTGTTAACCCATCCCTATCCCAGCCCATATTCATCTGTACAGTACCAGTGTGTTAACCCATCCCTGTCCCAGCCCATATTCGTCTGTACAGTACCAGTGTGTTAACCCATCCCTATCCCAGCCCATATTCATCTGTACAGTACCCCAGTGTGTTAACCCCTCCCTATCCCAGCCCATATTTGTCTGTACAGTACCAGTGTGTTAACCCCTCCCTATCCCAGCCCATATTCGTCTGTACAGTACCCCAGTGTGTTAACCCTCCCTATCCCAGCCCATATTGGTCTGTACAGTACCACAGTGTGTTAACCCCTCGCTTTCCCAGGCCATATTCGTCTTTATAGTACCAGTGTTAACCCCTCCCTATCCCAGCCCATATTCGTCCGTACAGTACCACAGTGTGCTAACCCTACCCTTCCCTATCCCAGCCTATATGTTCCTGTATACGGCATGTGTGAGAGGCCCTACCCTGCCCTATACGCCATAAAGAGTCACACTGTATTAGCTCCTCCCCGTCCATACGTATAGACCTCCATGCCTGACTCTTCCTCCTGTCAGTTTAGCTCCACTACAAGCTCCTCGCCCCGCCCCTAAACACGCGTAACATATGCGCCTAGTAGCATGGCGCTTGCTTGCTGTCAGCTGGCGGGAAGTTAGAAAAATTCGATAAAAGAGTTGTGTAGAGCCGGTGTGATGGTCTGATCCCTTACCGATCCGCCCTTGCCATATCCGGGGGCGCGGAGCCGAGCTGTACGTGTGTTTCCGTACGGTAGGGGGCAGGTGTCAGTGGCACTGTAAGCGTCATCCCATTGGCCGTGTCTCATATCTATATGGACGCTTTTAGCTTACAGTGGTGCAGTAGGCTGAATATCAGTGTTCTGTGCCCATAAAGGGGAAGGCTTCCTAGCTATTCTGTTAGAATATCTTAAAAATAGTTTGGAAGCAATAACAACCCTCAGATGGTCACCCTCCTGGGATCTCCAGCTGAGCTCACTACAGTGGGAGTCAATGAGAAAAGTACTCCTGGCGAGTAAGAGCTCAGGCCAAGTCCCACAGAGAGCAGACAGCCCACTGCTTGGGGTTCAAGTGAATCACAGCACATGTGGGGGCAGTAATTGTTATATTCCCTGTAGAATTGAACGTGGGCCTGTGCTGCCTATGGGAATGGAATGGGAGCATGGTGAAAAGAGAATATGTACAATATCAGGAGCAATAAGACCACAGTGGATGGACCCAGGGCCCCCCTGGAGTATTTCCCAGTGAGCCAGTCCAACCCTGGCTGTATAATAACATCACAACTCTTCCTTTTTATTAGTGCCACCGCTGGAAGCATGAAGATTGTGAGTTGGAACATCAATGGGATCCGGGCAACTCGGGTGGGACTAAAGGAGACGCTGGATTCCCTGGATGCTGATATTATCTGCCTGCAAGAGACTAAAGTCACCAGTGAGTGTGCGGCACGGGACCAGGGTTTAGCGAGTCAGTACAGCAAGGCTTATGGCTACCAAAACTCTATTCCTATGATAGGAGCCATGGCAGTATTTCTGTTGTTTGTAGGAATGTGTCAGTATCACCACATGCTGCGTATACAGTAGCTAGTTACTATGTACACAAACTTGGGACATTGTATTTATAATGATACACCCCCAATTAAACTGCTTTTATTTATAATGTGGAAACATTGCTTTGTCTAATTCTACTTATTTCTGCCCTACAAAAATAACTTGTCCCCCAGAGAGTCCCAACGGTATGCTCCACGTTTTCAAAGACCTGCCTGCACTTGCACCTCAGCAAATGGCACCCAGCAAACAGCACCCAGGGATGGTGCATTGTTTGAAGGAAAGGGGGCATCAGTCTGGGTAGCATGTATATGACTAGAATCACTGCAGTTTGCCTTTCGACTTTGTGTCCTCAGTGATTTTACCTTTTTATTCTTGTTTAAATGCCAACCCTGCCATGCTTGACAAAGACTGGGGACAAAGCCACTATATAAAGGGAGAAATAATGTTGGACTAAACTCAATGATGCCTTCTAGTCAGACCACAAGGCTAACTAGTCCACATATTTTTGGGGGTACAAATAACATTTCAGCTGTATTGTATTTATCATTCACGTCCTGCCTTTACTCATGGGTGATCTTGCTGCATGTGTAGAGATAACCAGACTATGTTCTGCTTGCACTCAGGAGATCTGCTGGATGAACCTTCCGCCATAGTGGAAGGATATAACTCCTACTTCAGTTTTAGCCGTGGGCGGAGTGGTTACTCAGGTAGGAAAAACAAACATTCTAAAAGTGACCCGTGCTGTTACCATGTATCATTTGTTTGGGTAATATTTAAAACAGTTGCCATTTGTATGCTGGTGTTGAAATCTCCTTTCCTTTACTCTTGTTAAGTGATCATGTTACCTTTGGGATGTTTTGATATACTGAGCTTGTATAATTTTATAAGTTATAATGTGAATAATCCCATTGTAATAAACCTTTTCATGAAGCCAGCTAATTCATTTCCCTTAATTCATTGTGCTTTCTTTTTCCTGTACATTTTTCAGCTCTATGGAGTGAACATGGGTCACTGTTCTCGACAGCTACCGAAACCATGAAAGACGGTAAGTCTTTCATGGTTTCGGTAACTGTCGAGAACAGTGACCCATGTTCACTCCATAGATAGATCTAGCCATTAATATGTGTATGCTGTAGATCAAACCCAATTTTCATGCATAATAACATTGTTTTAGCCTTTGCACCAATGCTGATTTTTTTTACACTGCATGCAAGGAAGTATAAGTACAGTCAGTGCTGTAATCCAACAAGTAGAATGCTATAATAGATGGGATGCTAGCGACATTCCCTGTAGTGCCTGTTGGTAATTTGGATGAGCTTGGGCTTAGCATCCATATGTTGTGTTTGATTAAAAGGGGTTGCAACATTCTGCAAGAGCAGCACAACCCCATGGGCAGCTGAGGAAGGGCTCTCCGGCATGTTGTGCAACCATACGGGTTCCATCGGCTGCTATGGAAACACAGAAGAGTTCTTAGAAGAGGAGCTGCAGTCCTTAGACCAGGAGGGCAGAGCAGTACTAACACAACACAGGATCCGGTAAGTGACCTGAATCTGACCATTGGGCATTATCATTATTCGCTTGACCCATAGTGAGATTGCAAATAACATTGCAAAATGTAACAGAGGTTACTTACCCACGATTGTAAAAGCTGGCCTGAAACCCATGGGATCCAATGTTTGCTCTAAGCTGTGCACAAATTTTGAGGCCAGCGCTAGAGCTGGGCGGTATGACCAAAAATTTATATCACGGTATTTTTCAAAATTATATCGGTGTGACGGTATTTTTTTTTTTCCATGCATGATTAGGTGTTAACCCCATTTCCTAATAAATTAGAGAATAATTACTGCAGTATTGAAAATCAGAGTCAGGCAAGCGAAGGATCGGCAACAGAAAGTCGTAAGGTAAATCAGGCAGGCTTAGTTTCCCAGGCAAGGCCGCAGACAACATAGCACAGGAGGAGGCGTTTGATAGCTTTAAATACCCCCCACGCATGCGCAGAACCGGCGCCGTCAGCGCGTCACGGACGTGCACGCTTTGACATGTACGTGCGCTTTGACGCACGCGCACCTGGACGCGCGTGCACAACATCCCGCGGACAACGGGATGCGCGCACGCAAGGGGGCGCACGAGACCGGGCCGCACGGGTGAGTACCCTGACACCCTGGTATTGCTGTATCTGAAAAATGAATATAGTTTAAAAAAAAAAAAAAAACACCGTTATTCGGTATTAAATGGTATATCGCCCAGCCCTAGCCAGCGCACACGGCAAATTGTGTGAAAACACAAACTTTTGTATCCATTCTGACCTGAGCACACCATTTTTAAAAACAAGTTTAAAATGTGCACAAATAATTTTTCTGCGCACATAGAAGAGAAGGAATTAGAGGGAACATTGATGGGATCCATAAACTTACTGGTGTGTCAGGAAGGTTTGGGCCAAAAGATGAGCCACCACATAGGATGCACGTCACCATTGTCCTTTGCTGAGAACAGAACTTAGCATTTGTGCTCTAAGGCTAGTCTGCCGATAGCTTGCACGGGGCTTGGTAGAATAATGTTCCCGGACCAAACCATGGCCTGCTGTAGCATCACTGGCCATACCCTGTCTCCTCTGGTAATGTCACTGTCCACACCTCACCACCTAATAAGGGATTGGTTGGGTTTCAGCTTTCAAACTCAGCCACCTTTGGGCTGGGCTGGGCACTCTGAGAATTTAACTGATACATCACTAATTTTAAAAATTACATTTCTGAAAAAACACAAAATAGACAGCAGTGGGAAAGTAATTATTTCTAGTACATTATCAGAAAACAATACAAATAGGATCTGCACACCTTTTTTTTGAAAAATAAACATAATTTCAAAAATTTTGTAATATACATTAAAAGAAATGCAGCCTTTAATATGCATTCATTTTGCTATTGCAGAAACTGTGAGGGTAAAGAGGAAACGCTCACTGTGATCAATGTTTACTGCCCTCGCGCTGACCCAGAAAAGCCAGAGCGGAAGACCTACAAACTGCGCTTCTATCGCCTGCTGCAAACGCGTGCTGAGGCCATTTTGCAGAAAGGCGGGTGAGTGAGGATTATTAGGAAACCCTCTTTTAAATACACAGGGTTGCTTGATGACTGCCGCTTTTCTGTTTCAGACATGTGATTATCTTGGGAGACGTTAACACTTCCCACAGGCCTCTCGATCACTGTGATCCGACAGATTTGGTGAGTCTGTCTTTGTTTTTATTGGTTGTTTTACAGCAAGGTAGAATACATATGAAGTATATGAAACAAAAGAGGAAGAAAAAGGAAAAGGGGGGTTAAAGAAAGTTGAGTGGGGGTTAGATAGGGGGTTGAGGGTGTAGGGGAGGGGGGGGTTGGACTCTCGCTTAGTCCTTTTTATTCGGATAGTCTTTTTTCCTTTCTTTTAGTTTAGGCTTTAGGTTGGCTTCTGGGATTTTTCCTTGATTTTGTCCGTTTTTAAGTTTAATTAGATGGTTGGTTGTTTTGGTTTTCAGTCCATGTGGTCCAGGGTTCCCAAGTTTTTTCGTATATGTCCATTTTGTGGTGGATGAGTGCAGTCAGTTTTTCCATTGTAGATGTCCACCAGATTTTTGTTATTATTTCAGGGAGTGGTGGTGGTGTTGACTTCCACTTTTTTGCTATTCCGCATCTAGTCACTAGGCATATTTGGGAGCACAGTTTGAATTCGGCCCTGGTCAGGTGGTGTGGTTTGTTAAGTAGAAGGGCTAGTTGAGGGTCTGGTTGGATTTCCTTCTGTAGTAGTTGACTTATGAATCTGAAGACCTCTTTCCAGAGTGTTGTAATTTGGGGGCATGTCCACCAAATATGTAGCTCATCTCCTATTTCACCGCATCCTCTGTAGCAGGTGGGGTCTGACTTGTATATTTTATGTTGTTTCTGTGGTGTGAGGTACCAGTCGTATAGTATTTTATAGGCGTTTTCTTTAATTATGGTGTTGATGGAGGCTTTTTTGATGTTCTCTAGGATTGACTGCCATTGGTCGTCGTCTATGGTCACGTTAAGTCTCTGTTCCCATTGTATCATGTGTTTTGTTTTGTTCGGTACTTTATGGGAGTTAAGTTCGTAGTAAAGCCATGCTATTTGTTGTTTGTGGTGTGGATGGTAGCTTAGTCGTTCAAAGGTTGTTTTTTGTCTGTTCGACTTTCCCAGCTTTGATTGGATGAAATGTTTAATCTGTGCGTATCGGAGAAATTCTCTGTTGGGGATTGCTTTTTTTTGTTTTAGGTCATCCCATGTCAGGAGGTTGCCTAGTGGGGTAAGGCTGCCAATGTCTGTGTATTGATTTGTTGTCCACCATTGGAATGCTTGGGAATCTGTACCTGGAGGGAAGTCAGGGTTGTTTACAATTGGGACAAAGGGAGAGTCTGTCTTTTTTTGTGTAACACGTTCTGCATCTGTTTGAGTTACTTTCACCAGATATAAGTTGGAAAATGTGGAGCAGTGTAGTAACAGGCACAATGTTTGTGCTACGGCTTGTGACCCATAGCAACCAATCAGTTGTTTGCTGCTGACCTGGAAATGCTTCTTTCTGATTGGCTTCTATGGGTTACTAGAGCTTGCCAAACATTGCATCTGTTATTACATTAAGCTTGGCCATATTTTTTTTATAAAAGACACTGAGCACAGGTTCTGTAAAATGAATATAGGCAGGGTGGATTATATTGAATCTTTGTGGTTCTTATATTCCAGGAAACCTTTGAGGAGAATCCCGGTCGCCAGTGGCTTAATCAGTTCCTGGGCGATCCTGTCCCATCCCAAAAGGGAGATTCAGAAACAGGCACACCACCTAGTGGTGGATCTGGGCGCTTCTATGACAGTTTCCGATACTTCCACCCTACACAGAGGAACGCCTTCACGTGCTGGTGTTCCGCTTCTGGGGCTAGGCAGACTAATTATGGCACTCGTATTGATTACATCCTGGGAAACAGTGAGCTAGTGGAGAGAGAATTTCTGGATTCAATAATAATGCCAGAGGTGGAAGGGTCAGACCACTGTCCGGTTAAAGCTGTTATGAAATGCAGGCCTATAGCAGCTAACAAATGTCCACCTTTGTGCACCAAGTATCTGCCTGAGTTTGCTGGCCGACAGCAGAAGTTATTGCAGTTTCTGATGAAAAAGGAGAACACTTCAGGCAACGCAACAGAGGAAAGCTCAGAGCTGCTGGGCTCTCAATCATCTGCAGAAGGAGCTGAGATCAGTACTGTACGCAAGCGGGGCTCTGATAAACTGAATGGCACTTCAAGGAAAAAGAACAAAATGGGGACAAATATTGGTCAAGGCAGCCTCCTGAGCTTCTTTAAGCCAGATGGGCAGAAATTAACTGTGGCACCAGAGCACAATCCCAGTGATGTGTCCATTTGTAAAAAGGAGGATACAATGCCCAAAGAATATAAAACCGCTCCTTCTGCAGTTAAATATAACCAGCCACAGGCTGCCTTTTGGAAATCCTTGCTCAAGGGCCCCCCTCCCCCACCCAACTGTAAGGGCCATGGTGAACCCTGTGTTCTGCGGACGGTAAAAAAGGCCGGTCCTAACTGTGGACGCCAGTTTTATGTCTGTGCCCGGCCTGAGGGTCATTCAACAAACCCCCAGGCCAGATGTAACTTTTTCCTCTGGCTCACCAAAAAAGCTGGAGGTGAGGACTGATATTCTCCATGCCAAGAATCCTGGTGTCAGACTTACTGGCTCTTTATGCCCCGTAGTTTATTCTTCATTCCAACAGAATGGGGGGGTATGTACCCCAGCTGTGTTGTTAATGTGCACTGGAACTAAATTTAGTAACCCCAGCCCCTGAGAATAACATCTCAGTTGCTATCAAATAATATCTGTAGCATTTATACATGTTGGTCGTTGTTCTGTGTTTGTGTCTCTGCTGTGACATTCGGCCCAGACCTTTGTTACCTCAATCAGAAAAAAACAAAAACTGTAAAGCTCTTGTATTTATAGAAATGGCAATTTTTTTAAACCGTTTTCTGCAATAAATTTTTTTCTAATTCTAGAACTTGAGGCCTTTCTTGCATCATCAGACAGCTGATTATAGCCACACGACATATATTACCTGGATGTTAAGGTTAATATCCTTGAAGGTCAGATAACCACTGAACTTTATTGTAAACCCTTTAAGAGGAATAATCTTTTAAGACATGTTAGCTTCCATATCCCCAGTGCCATTAGATGATTCCCTAAGAGGCAGTTTTTAAGCATTAGAAGAATTTCCTCTGATGACGGTATTTGGATGCATCTACTCAATTAATTAATAAATTGTACAGAGAGGTTATGACAGAAGTACTTGTGAAAACTAGAAATGAGGTATTTCTGAGAACTTGTGAGGATTTGCTGAAGGAATTATCTAAATGTTAAAAAACTAAAAGAATTCTTTTTGTTATGGAATATGGCCCCATGAGTAAGAGAACTAAAAAGGTGGTAAAAAGACATTGGTCCATACTTGGACAGGATTACACTTTGGTAAATTGTTTAAAGAATCTCCATTGTTTTCATACAAATGAGGAATGACTATCTCTAACCATTTGGTAAGGGCCGAGATTAGTAAACCTTCTTATACAACCAGGTTCTTGGCTAAGACTAAAAATTGAACTTTTGCATGTTTAAATTGCGGTAGTTGCAATTCAATCATTAAAGGTGATTACAGCACACACCCACATAAAGGGTTTAGGATTCCTATTAGGCAATACCACACCTGTAATTCTGAATATGTGGTCTATGCCGTAAAATGCCCATGTGGTAACCTGTATGTTGGACAAACAACTTGTCCGGTAAGGGTTAGGATTGGGAAACATAAACGTTCTATAACTGCCTTTGACCCTGAAAATAAAAAAACACACACTCCTGTTGGAAGGCATTTTTATAATGCTAAGCATAATGCGGCAGCCTTACGTTGGATGGTACTCCAGCAAGTCCCAGCATTTATTAGGGGGGGCAGTAGGAAATGAAGCTTGAAGTCTAAAATGTTTCTTGTGAAAATGTACCTTTCTAATTACATACCTTTTCCTTCACAGATTGATTTACCTATCCGGACTTATTTTGTCTTAGTATGGACACTGTTACTAAACTGAAGACTGGGTTCCTAACCATATGGAGGACATAACTGTTTGCTGATACGTTATTTATACAGCTCAAGGTAATTTTGTTAACTCAAACACTTATGCACTAACTATGGTACTGTAATTTTGGATAGATCTTTTGGTAATTTCCAAAGGAAGAAAAAAAATCCTTTAGTACCTGGCCACTAGATATAGCTGGTACTGTGTGTGACATGGTTTGGTGGGGGTCATTGGGTAGTGGGTTAATAAGGCCATACACTCAGTTGTTCTGTAAACTGCACCAGGGGAAGGACCAATGTGGTCCGAAACATGTAGTGCTATGCATCTCTAAATAAAGTTCAACACTTCTTTGCACAAACGTGAGCTTTCTGGTAGATTCCATTTATATGTATTCTCATCTGGTATGGTACCTATGGACTGGAGGAATGCTGATGTAATTCCTATATTTAAAAAGGTATTACAATCTCAGGCTGCAGGATAAGCTTCCTCTATAGCAGTGGTTCTCAACCTGTGGGTCGGGACCCCTTTGGGGGTCGAACCACCCTTTCACAGGGGTCGCCTAAGACCATCGGAAGACACATTTCCGATGGTCTGAGGAACTGCATTAAAGGGTCGCAGCATTAGGAAGGTTGAGAACTACTTCTCAATAGTCCCTTTTCTACAAAGAAAATGTGTGCTCGGCTGCCAACCTGAGCAGGCATAGAGAGGGGAGTGTGTAGTTTGGAGTGTGCACCGAGGCCCTCCCAAGATACTTTGTGTGGGGGCCTGGCAGCACTTCCTTACGCCCTTGATAAAATATGTAATTTTAGATAAGGAATATGGATAAGACCCACAAACAGACTGACCTACTGCAGGACTCTAGCCTAATATGCCCCTCTTCAAGGGGGTTAAAAAACACTTAACTCTAACGCTAACCTTGGCTGGCCTGGGGTACTTTTCAGTACTCTATGCAGGCACCCCCCCCATTGGTTTGATGGTTTTTAGGGAAAAGGAAAAAAAGAAGCTTACACTATAAAATATGGACCAAATATTTATTGTCAGTTTTGTTTAGTTAAGATCAAGTTTATTGCAGAGGAAACCCATGATCAACCCACATCAGTGCTGTGTTGCGCATAGGACCCTTCCTATGTCTAAACCAGGGACTTCCAGAGTGCAGTGCTCTGGTTAATGTCTGGCACACTGTTGCTTGAGGGTAGCAACTTAAGCATGGCTGCATATGTAAGTGTAATAAGCAAAAGTTCATTTTAAAGACAGCAAGTGAAAAAAAGTGTAAAATAAAAACTAGCATTATTTACCCAGGGCACCTACATGGTACATTCAACTAGTGCCCATCTCCTGGCCAGTGCTTTGTGAGAATTAGGGCTGATTGTTGGGCAGGCAGAGGTGAGAGTCTTTTAGATGGCCATGCTTTGGACAGCCTTTGACTAATTAGCTGTGTTTGTGATGACTGGTCTGATATTTTTATTATAAAATGATCTTTTATTACTTGGGAGTGCCATACCTCCATCATTTGTAAGCTTTGCCATTGGAATGGTTGGGTACTTACATTATTTATGCAAGGGTCCTGGACTGCTCATCCCATATGGATGGTGTCAGTTTTAGTTTAGCAACTGGAGCTGCCACAGAATACCTATCCCAGAACAATGCATAAGGAAAGCAAGCTGAGACTTTTTAGAGGGGTTTTGGCTATGAAAAGATGCCATGATGCGCACTTTTGAGGTGTTACAACCTAGGTTAGCAAAGCAAGAAAGATGTGATGTTGGGGGTTTAGCTAATGGGTTCCAGACCTGGGGTTCTATGTAGTTCTAGGCATACATAGTAATGTATTTTGGCTCCATGTTCCCAAAGTAGGTGCGTTCCCACTCGCTCATCAGGTCAAAGTGCAATGGACGATGGCAGAAGTTGCACTCGGCAGCAGAGGGTGTGTGCAAGGGCATCCCCACCTCTTTCCATGCGCTGACAAGGCTCTCTGTAAGAAGCAGGCAAGATTGTCATCTTACATTTCGCTTCTGGTGCCTTCAATTTTTTCCAGCCACATCCCATTACAACAAACCCCACCCACATTCTGACAACCACCAATTTTGAGTCCTTATGTGTAACGGCAAAGCAGCCCTTGGCTTACCCACAAAGTAGTTCATCATGTCGGGTGTGTGGTGGGGTGAGGGAGCCAGTCTCAGCAGTTCTTCTCCACGGGGGACAGTTGGGTAATTAATAGCTTGAACATAGATGTTGTATTGGGAAAGGAGGACATCACAGATCCTGGTGTTAATAGCAGCGTTTCCAACCTAAGAAGAGAATAATTGAGATATGTAAAACACTGATATGATGCTAGCTTTGTCACACTGCTCAGTCCAAATTCACGTTTCATGCATTGCTTTCTTCCTCACCCGTATGGGGATGATGTGGCTGGGGCAATTTATGACTGGCAGCCCTGCATCCATGAGCAGTTGGCGCATGTGTTTCACATTGCGCTGATGAGCACGACGCAGGGCCTGCCCTTCCTCACTCTTTAGAACACGCACAGACTCCACTGCTCCTGCCAGCACCATGGGAGGGAGGGAAGTGGTGAAGATGAAGCCAGCTGCATAGGACCGCACAGTGTCTATAAGAGAGGCAGTGCTGGCGACATATCCACCCACACAGCCGAAAGCCTTTCCTACAAATGCAAAAATACAGAAGGGTTAATACCAAAACTATGTCTACAGAAACTACATGGTTCCAAGGTAATCATCAGAAAGAATCTATCATTTTTGGCCCAAAATCTTATTCATATAAAATTACTCAATTCTTCTAGAAAGACTCAGCTTTAGATTTCAGTCTGTAGGGCTCATTTACTGTATTATTTTGCTAGGGATAAAAATGTCACCTCCGACCCTGTGCTGCTCAGATCAATATTGCAGCTGTTATCTGCTGTGTGTGAGGCTGTACTGGGCTGCTAGATAAGTTAAAGGCGGGGACAGAATTGGCTGTGCTAAAGCTGGCCGCACCCAGTAACTGTGTCTTTTTGATGATAGCACATAATTTTGCAGCACACTGTTCCCTGACTTCTAAACACAATCACAAAGTTGGCCTTTTGGAGAGGAGCCCCTCATAATCTGTGCTTCTATATACACAGATATTGTATTTGGGATCTTTACGCACCCAGAGTTCCTGAGATGATGTCCATCTTGTGCATCACGCTATCTCTCTCTCCCACGCCTGCACCATGTGTGCCATACAATCCCACAGCATGTACCTCATCCACAAAGGTCAGGGCACCATATTTGTGTGCTATGTCACACACCTCCTCCAGGGGGCAGATTGCACCTGAGTAAAAGAAAGGAAACTCCACTCAACAATGCCCAGGAGCACCTGACACAGTATAAGAAGACCTTGTCTATTGAAGCTTACAAATTGAGACCTATATATCCCCATCAGCTGGTTAAAGATGGTAGTACAGAGACATTGGTGTAACAGTCACTCTGCTATAGTTCCAGGGGTACCCAGGGCACAAATAAGCATTCACCCCAAATCTCATCCTAACTGCCCCCCCCCCCAGCCTGAAGATAATTCTATATCTCATCAAGAGAGACTTGTTTTAGAAACCTTACCATCCATAGAGTGCACTGTCTCAAAGGCCACAATCTTGGGAGTTTTGGGGTTTGCCTTTTGAAGCAGTTCCTCAAGATGTGCAGGGTCATTGTGGCGGAAGACAAATTTGGTAACGCCGCTGTTCCGAATGCCCTGAATCATAGAGGCATGGTTCCCAGCGTCTGAGTAGATCTCGCAACCTGAAGACAAGGAAGTCCTATCTGTTACTGGTTTTCTAGATGGTTTCTAGGTCTAAGCTGACAGCTAATATGAAGCCCTGAACCCAAAGACCTTCTACTATGTGGTGCCTGTCTCTAAAAGATCACATAAATCTTTGATTGAACGTTTGAAGAGGCAAAAAGCTGATGAGGGGTTACCCTTTGTTTTTGCTACAAGAGACTTTCACCAGGATACAGAGGTTTTTCACTGTATCCAGGTGAAAGTCTCTTGTAGCAAAAACAGTGGGCTCCTGTCCTGGTGGACCATGGCCAGAGGCATCTCAGAGGCTGCTGACACCTGAGGCAGCAGCCCTAATGCCATCCCCCCTCAGCTGCCCCATGCTTACCTCTTTCGCATTAGAGCAGGTCTAGAGGGGTGCTCCTGCCATGGGGCAAGGTGAGAATCTTGGGCTACAAGTGTGCGCTGGCTGCCACCACTCTACTCACAGCATTCAAGGCACATGTGAGGTCAGGTTTTCTGGTGAGTTCCAGGTGCCACAACCCAAGAATGCTATTTTTAATAGGTATGAACCCTTAAAGTCAACTGTATGGTAGGAACTGTCCCCCCCTTCCTACCTGGCAGCATCTTGGCCAGTGTGAAGAGAGTAGAGTCATTGGCTACAAAGCAGGAAGAGAAAAGCAAGGCCGCATCCTTGTTGTGAAGATCAGCTAGTTCACACTCCAAGTCTACATGATACTTGCTGGTGCCTGAAATGTTCCTGGTCCCACCTGCTCCAGCTCCATGTTCTTCCAGAGCCTCCCTAGGATTGGATATTCACAATAAATATCTTAAACCTGACAGGCTAAACATGCCTTTAGCAAAGGCACTCTGCAATTCTGTAAATTATTCTTTGGGGATTTTAAGTAAAACTTGTAGTCCCATAAGTGCAGGACATACTTGGCGAGACCTATTTTTCATATAAACAGTAGTGAATAGCTGTGTACTCACGCGATTGCTTTAAGCACCTTCGGGTGCCGACTCATGCCCAGGTAGTCATTGCTGCACCAAACGGACACTTCCTTCTTTTCACCATGGAGATCAGAGTAATCCTCAGCAAATGGATAGGCATCAGCCCTGCGGTTCACAGTTTTGAACAGCCGATATGTGTGGTCTGATTTCTTCTCTTCAATTCTCCGGCTGAAGAAATCATCATAGCCAAAGGCAGCTCGACCTGGTGGTAGGAAAAAAAGAAGGGTGGGAGGTGGGAAAAGCTACAAACACCAGTAGGAAGACCCTCATTTCCACAGCTCTTTCTACCTGTCATGTTCTCCTTAATCAAATGGGTTGGTATGAGTGGAGCACCAGTTCCTAGGTTCACTTTTTTAGGAGGAGCCAGAAATTTCTTCTTCAGGCTAGACTGGACTTCAATCAGCAGAGAGCTGAGGGCATCTGAGGAGGAAAGAATGGTATAATGCATAGATACAGAACAGATATTTAGAGGCATGGTCTTCTTTTCCACCTGTTTACAAGGCCAGGACCTTATTTTTTCTACTGATCTTGACTTGGTAGGCCTTTAAATTCAGCCACAACCAAGCTTGAAGGTGCATCAGTTCTTTCCTCTGCATATTCAAGCCATAGCTTTGCAATGACACCTGGATTAGTCTTTCTATGCTGTGAGTATTGTGGGTTTATTGAGTGGGTCACCTTGTGAGAGAACAGTACAGCAGAATAAGCATGGCATCAACCTTTCCTATAAAAATAATATAGTGTTACTCCTGAGCAATAAATGTATCACATTCAGCCACAATCTAATTAAAGTGTCCTTAAAACAACACTGCCATTAACATTCTCAACATGTTTGGCTAATCCTATAACAGGAAGTTGCTTGTATGTTTTGATTTATACAGATGTCAGCCTGCATATGGTTTATTGGTCTATATAACAGTTGTGAAATGGACATGAGAATGGATCTGTACCAGGATAATTGTCATAGAGCATGCATGACACTTTATGCTTGATACCATCACATTTCTTGACTATAAATCTCTTCATTTAGAGAGGTAATTAATATTACATTTCTGCTGAACAGCACTTATGTTATGGGTATACCAGTCTTGACAGAAGATCACAGTTTTGTTGGACTTTGGTTCAAACACATCCAAATTTGTTCAGTACAATAACCAACCACGGTGCAAACCTGTCTATTAGGTGTGAATGAAATACACTTTCCCCTCTATTGCTGTGGTACCTGTTTTAAAAGCGCTGATATCCTCCTGGACTTGTGGTCCTGCCCTCTGCACAATGATGCCCTCACTCTTCCCAATCTCATTCTCGATAAATGGGCACGTGGCATTTGAAATGGCAGCTTGAGGGGCTGCCTGAGCAAGGGTGCGCCTGTTGGAAGCTCCAGTTGACACTGAAAACATTAAGACTTTGATCACATTTAACCATTAGTTTTCAGAGCAGTGGTTTTAATACTTAGGTTCAAACCCCCATTTTGAGGGGCCCACCTTAACTCATACTATGTTTTCTTTAATATGAAGACACTTAGCCAGATTTCTAAGAACATCTAGGACAAGAAGTAAGTATTAACCTGGAATCTCAAAATGAACTTCAACCTGGACTTTTAGAAGTATCATTGTTATGAGCCCACCTGGGGCAGGGGGCAGTGTGGTCTGATTATTTTTCTTCCAGACTTCTAAAAGTTTTCAAAGAAACTTGCTGATAAAGAATTCTAGCAGATTCCATTGACCAAAAAGTGTGTCCTTTTGAATGGCTATGGCTACTTTACAGGGGTCACCTACTGGAGAGTTATGACCAGAGTTTGTTATGATTAGAGTTTGGCTGTCCTTGAACATTATTTAATGGCACAAATGAATATCTCACCTCCAGTGACTGGTGTAGTGTCTTTAGTCCTCTGCTCACATCCTGGAGAAGTGGACAGGGTACAGGTCACCATGACTGGGCAGCGTTCTGCACTGCGCAAGAGAAAAGGACGAGCTACCCTCAGGAACACTGTAGGGTCCCGGGTGGCAAAGGGACAACGATTGATGAGAGAAGCCATGTTCACACGTCAGGGTGTCTGCTTCATAGAGGGTGATAAAAGAAGAACAGATTGAATAAGAGAAATCATGTCTACAAAGATGGTGCTGGTAGGCATAAGGCCACATAGTTCCTGGACATTGTTTTTGGTGCAGCTAGGCTTACACTAGTCTTTGAAATTGATAAGGCAAAACAATGCACAGCTACAAAAGCACTTCTTCATTTTTAAAGGGTACATCTTCATAGGTGATACTTATTTGCCCTGTGTGCCACAGGAAGCTCAATTCCCATACACTATAATGAGAAGCATGAAATGCTTACTTTCAGGGAGTGGATAATAAAGTTCCCATTGCAGAGGAAAAGCATAACATGGGAAACCTTTTGGGCAACAGTTAGGACCAAGGGCTGAGATGCATGGACTAGAGAAGTAGGCTTGTGAGCTATTATTTGGAATAAAGTAAGCCCAGATAGATTCAGGGGAAAGGCCTATAAAAAAAATATATATATATAAGAAGGACAAGGAAAAGGTTATTTTGCCTCTGGCCCTGCCACTACTGACACCAAATGCCAAATGCCAGAAAAGGGATTATCAGAACAGGGCAGCAACTGATCTTTCAATGTGCAATGTATTAAAGGCAATTTCGAATGTTATATTATTTTTGTTTTAATATATCCCAGCCCCACTTAAAAATGTTGCATAATGCATTAAATGCCTGGATAGAGTTACAGTGTCCATGAGAGATAAGTGTTATCTGTCCCCATCACTTCATGACATTGCCAAGGCACACCCAGCCCAGACAGGCCCAGAGCACAGGCTGCTTATGGGAATGTCTTACTACTTTTCTGCCACCCTGAGGGGCTTGGTGCAGAGAAGGTACACATTTGTAAATGCAGATAATGGGCAGAAGCTGGAAATGTACACGGTTAAAGGGATTAATCAGAACGTTTCTACAACAACGGACTGTGGGATACAGATGCATTGCTTGTGCATCCAGTGGGCCCTCCTTTCTATGTAAGGGGTTGGTAGGATTTTGGGAATCAAAAGTCATGTTTTAATGCCATTTTTCCTAGCATATACCTTTTTCTTTTATATGCTAAAAACAGTGCATCAGAAATAACCTTATAACCCCCACCCCTCAATGTAGAACCAACCTTAGCTCATCACAAAGTTACAGATATAGGAAAACGTTTCCATATGATGCATTCATTAATTGATCCAAGAATATCTAGGGAAGCAAAACCTAGTTGGGCTTTCAGTGGTATCCAGAAGAACATCTAACCCCAAATTACCTTCAATCTAAACCCCCATGTGGGCCAGCCCCTCAGTTTGTGAACCCCTGCTAAGCTGGGTTCAGACTCTGGGGGGCTCATTTATTAACACTGGGCAAATTTGCACCTGGGCAGTAATCCATAGCAACCAATCAGGGATTAGCTGTTTTGAGCCAGCTGCACGTAGAACAATGAAATCAAACATCTGATTGGTCATTGGTAACAGCCTAGGTGCAAATTTGCCCAGTGTTTTTAAATGACCACCAGTGGCTACTGGTAGGCTCGGTGGGGCCCTTCAGTGATGAGCAATTCCAGTATATGGCAACAGGTCTGTCTTCCTAATGTTTTGAGGGACCCTTACAATGGAGGCGAGGGAAATAAAGGCATATATTTTGTAGCAATGAGAATGCCATTAGTTATCCAATCATACGTGAGGGCCCCTCGCACTCATTTGGCATTAGGTGGGACCCAGAACTAATCCTGGCCCTTACACCCACAGGAAAGCTCTATTTAGAACTTACCCAGCATCCTGTAGGTTAACCCCTTTACTGTTCTCAAAAGCAGAACAGTGAAGTACCTTGGGAACTGATGTAAGAGCCTTTTCAACCGCTGCCAAGTACTCAGTGACCTTGGCATTCCGAGGACCCTCAGACACACTCGCAGTTTTGTTTTTTCTCTGTAGGAGTTTGGCTATACCCTGCCAGAGATGGGAAGGGTCATCTGCCCTTTAGAGCTCATGTATGAACAACAAGCTTTGTTTTAATCAGCAGCTGGCAATTCAGTGTGTGTATATATATATATATATATAGTATATATATATATATAGTGTATATATATATATATATATATATGTATATATATAGTATGTGTATATATATATATATATAAAAAACTGGAGATACCATCATAAACCATAGATTATGAATTAAGACAATTTCCTTAGTGTGATTCGCTCATGGCCTGATGATGTAACACTGTGGGTGCTTTACCAATTAGGGTCCCTAAATTCTTCCTTCTCTCAAACTACACTTTTCTCATCCAAGCTGATATGCTAAAAAGCAAGAGAGTTTCAGACATATCATATGGAATCATCCCAGGGTTGGGCCTGTTTAAAAGGTCCTATGAAGAACATCTGAGAGCTAAGTCTTTATCAGTCGTTTCACTGTGAGAGATAAGAGGTCTGGTACTTGAGAACAGAGATAGGGTGTCCAAAATGTTGGTGACGCAAATAAAAAAAAAAAGGCCAGAACAGAAGGATACCATGCCTATGCTTAGAAAGTAAGCTAATAATTAAGTAAACACAACGATCTCCACCATGGAAATGGGTCGATAAAGGATTCTCTTTGGTGATTATGGTTAGGGAATCCTACCCTGTCCTACCCAGAGGTTACTATTCTCACTGCTGCTATAGGCACCATCTCTCCCTACTATATCTGCTATCCCACAGCCACAGTCCCTTCCCAGAACCTATTATCCCCCCACTGCTACTATAGGCACCATCTCTCCCTACTATATCTGCTATCCCACAGCCACAGTCCCTTTCCAGAAACTATTATCCCCCCACTGCTACTATAGGCACAATCTCTCCCTACAATACCTGCTATCCCACAGCCACAGTCCCTTCCCAGAACCTATTATCCCCCCACTGCTACTATAGGCACCATCTCTCCCTACTATACCTGCTATCCCACAGCCACAGTCCCTTCTCAGAGGCTTTTATCCCACTGCTACTATAGGCAACGTCTCTCCCTACTATTCCTGCTATCCCACAGCCACAGTCCCTTCCCAGAACCTATTATCCCCCCACTGCTACTATAGGCACCATCTCTCCCTACTATATCTGCTATCCCACAGCCACAGTCCCTTTCCAGAAACTATTATCCCCCCACTGCTACTATAGGCACAATCTCTCCCTACAATACCTGCTATCCCACAGCCACAGTCCCTTCCCAGAACCTATTATCCCCCCACTGCTACTATAGGCACCATCTCTCCCTACTATACCTGCTATCCCACAGCCACAGTCCCTTCTCAGAGGCTTTTATCCCACTGCTACTATAGGCAACGTCTCTCCCTACTATTCCTGCTATCCCACAGCCACAGTCCCTTCCCAGAGGCTATTATCCCACTGCTACTATAGGCACCATCTCTCCCTACTATACCTGTTACCCACAGCCACAGTCCCTTCCCAGAGGCTATTATCCCACTGCTACTATAGGCACCATCTCTCCCTACTATACCTGCTATCCCACAGCCACAGTCCCTTCCCAGAGGCTATTATCCCTCCACTGCTACTATAGGCACCATCTCTCCCTACTATACCTGCTATCCCACAGCCACAGTCCTTTCCCAGAGGCTATTATCCCACTGCTACTATAGGCACCATCTCTCCCTACTATACCTGCTATCCCACAGCCACAGTTCCTTCCCAGAGGCTATTATCCCACTGCTACTATAGGCACCAGTTCGCCCTTTTATTCCTGCTATTCACAGTCCACAGTGACTCCTAGCATCCAAAGGCACAGTGACTGATACTATTAAATGGCACTAACTGCATCAATAAAATACACAGTGACACTGTAACAAACATCCCAGTGATTACCAGCATGCAAAATTATATACTTCTACCATCAAAATGCATACTAAGCCCCAACATATTTACTTTCCAATTACCCGCGGTATAAGGTGGACAGGATCTCCAAGCCAAGGCTTTCTCTCACAAGACATAAGGGCTCTGGTACACGGGGAGATTAGTCGCCCGCGGCAAAACTCCCTGCTCGCGGGCGACTAATCTCCCCGAGTTGCCTTCCCTCTGCCATCCCACCGGCGAACATGTAAGTCGCCGGCGGGATGGCAGACGCGGCGGCGCGATTTCGGGAAATCGCCGAAAAAGACTCGCGAGTCTTTTTCGGCGATTTGCGCGAAATTGCGCCGCCGCGTCTGCCATCCCGCCGGCGACTTACATGTTCGCCGGTGGGATGGCAGAGGGAAGGCAACTCGGGGAGATTAGTCGCCCGCGAGCAGGGAGTTTTGCCGCGGGCGACTAATCTCCCCGTGTACCAGAGCCCTAACTGCACTGCGATTTGAGAAGCTAATCTAAGTGGAGTGCAGCTCACCTCTGTTAAATAGAGTCCTGCATAGGTTTCTCACCTCCAGCAGCAAGGAGGTGAGCAACCTATTAGAAATCTGAGGCCTGGAGCTCCCCCATTGTTAATCCAGCCCTGTATATTAGCGCTGGCAAGGCAGGGTTCTCTAAAATTTAGGGCTTATGAACCTTATTATCATTAACTGATTGCAGGGGTTCATAACAGCTGACTTGCTTGGTGCATGCATGATGCAGCCTGCGCTCTGCGCTTGTGCCAGATAAAAGATGTTTACCAATACATTTTTTATTAACTGTATTTTTTCAGTTATTTAGCTTTTTGTTCAGCAGCTGTACAGTTTGAAATTTTATTAGCTTTCTGGTTTATAAAGTCTTATTTACACTAACAACCAGGCAGTGGTTTGAATAAGAGACTGGGATATGAAAAGGAGAGGACCTGAAAAGAAAGTTAGGTAATAAAACATTAAAAATAAAATTGTAGCTTCACAGAGCAATAGTTTTTTGGCTGCCGATTATTCAAGAACTATAAAAAAATAAATAATGAAAACCAATTGCAAAGTTGCTAGGAGTAGAACATTCTATAACATACTAAAAGTTAACTTAGGTGAACCACCAGAATGTGGTGCAGCAATTCCATCAAGTGCAGGGGAGTACTGGCAGTAAGTACAAAGCTCTTCTGCTCCTCCTGGCATCTGATCTTGCCTATCTTGCCAATCTGAATCATTGGAAATGTGTTTAAGGGGATGCACTCGTGCCCCCTTCTGCACCAGCTCTCCTTTCTAAATGCAACACCTCAAAGCAGCAGCAGAATGAGTTGGAAATTGTGAGTGCTGCTTTTTGGGATGGAACATGCAAAGTTGAAAAGACAGGGCAATTTGCCCCTCACTGTACCGTACATGATAAATTAGCCCTTACAATTTTCATGTCCCCACTTTCAAGACTTAAACAACAAAACCCTACAGCATGTCATTGTAAGTTCCTGTGGAACGGGGGGGGGGGGCAAATATATGCAATAATGGTGCAACTGCTCACTACTGCCTGCAGTGTTGTAACAGTTGCTGTTCCTTCTGTAAATTATGCCACACCACGGCAGAACTTCACATAGTTTCATTTATGAACTGTACATGCAAACAAACAATTTAAATTTCTATAAATAAAGTCTTCATTCAGAACAGAATAAAAATTTTAAATATGCCCATAAAACTGGTAAAAAAAAACATTGAATGTGCTTAGAGCCCTAGCGCTTACACAGGCACAGCTTTTACCTCTGACAGATCAACCTTCTATGTACAAAATACAAAATAAAGAATTAAATGCTGCCAATTTATATGCCATTATAAATGCCAACAGCGTAACAAGGGGAGGCGATCTCTTACATACCTGTTGCCCTGCACTGAGGACGAACACAAAGTGCCTGTTATCTCTGAGTGCTGATGAGAGAGGCCTGGTTTGGCACAGCCCTCTGGCGAATTTCATTGGCTCAAGAAGTTTCACAACTTTAGGGAAAAAAAACCCCAAAAAGAAACAAAACAAAGGCATTTCAGATAACGTTGGAAAGAGACACTTATGGTCAGCAAATCATGAATCAACCACAAGCCATTTGATCCTGAATTCAGCTACACTGTATTCTTTTCTGATTGTGTTCTTTATTTTGTGTTTTAAAAAAAGTGTAATAGTAATACTACACACAGAATAATGGCACTGTACTGGGGTGAATATGTGATCACATGGGGGCTAAGGCTGAAACAAGTCTGTAAATTGTCTGGCCAATATTCCTTCTGTTTTACAAGGTTCTGGTGGTGACCAGGGCTGTATCTATATATAGGTCACTGAGGGTCTGTGTCTAAGGTGCAGCTTTAGAGGACAGCCCTCGGGTGCCTATATTATTGAATTATTGATAATTCCTGTACAAATCCCGTGGAGGAGCTGGGGGGTGGTTGAGGAGCCAGTGTGGCCGGGAGGTGACATCACTTCTGCATTGTAGGGAAGCATTTAGCTCCACAAAAACAAAGAGTAAGATTGGCAGCACTCAGTTTGCCTTTAAAAATAATTTTTACAAAAAATGAGGTGTGAGGTGTCCTACACTGTGATGCAATTAAAATTGAGTCCATCAAATAATGTGACTGAGTAGTAAGACCATGTTGCACCTACCCTTAGCTCAGAAGCTCTAGTGAGGAAGCATGGAGCTCATTAACATACATCTGAAAGTAGTTCTATATTTTAAGGTCCATTCCTAGGGTGGCACCGGACCTAAATAAAGCCCTTGTGGTGACTGGTCATCTGAAAAGCAGAACTGCAGTTCCTGTAGAACACCTCCCAGGTTTACTTATCCTTTAATGGCACATGGGTGAATGTCAGGCTGTTTCTCAACTGAGCCCAAACCAGAGGTGACACAACACCATATATCTCCCCCCATTGCCTTCTATATTAATATCCTGGAAGGGCTACTAAAAACTGCAGAAGAGAAAGCATGGCCAATTAGCCAGTGGGCCATTGACCAAATAGGGCTGGGCATAGGAGTGTTTAACTTGGATTTTAGAGTTGCCATATTTGGTGGTATTTAAAACAATGTAAAAAGGGGGAGGAGCAATGACATCTAGGGAAAGGATAATGAAATGAGGGACAGGGGCTATGACATAATGCGCAGGCGATGACAAGAAGGAGTAGAAGTGGCGTTGTGGGGCAGGGATTGGGTAGATTGTGGGGTCCCTCTAGCAGACCAACTCAGAAACCTGTTCAGGCTCTAATGAACCACATAACCCAAGGGGAAACACAGGCTGTCTTGTTTAAACTTGGATAGGAAGCAACTTTGTGGGCTTTAAGGCTGTGCTTGTGGTAGTAATTGGGGGCTTCAGCCCGAAGGCCTGATTGGGTGAGATTTGGGGTAGATGCTAATTTGCTCTTCAAGATACACCAAAAGCCTAGCTAAAATCTCATTTAGGATAGCAGGTAAAAAAAAATATTAGCTGCCCTATATATTCCTGACACTGTGGTTGAATGTTTTCCTATATCTGTAACCTTGTCATGAGCTATGGGAGCCCTGATTATAAGCTGGGACTTCAAGGGGGAATGAGTTAATAAAGTCCAATAAGCTCTGCTATAAAGGGAGAGTATCCAAACAATGCTTTATTTCATTCATAACATGGATTTATATTATATAGTGTCACTGTTTCTGATTGCATATAAGAATAAATGTCACCCTCACCATGCAGACATAAGATTCTAGCTGTGTAAATAAAAGAACATTTTTAATCTGCAAAATATTTCTAAACTTTAGCACAAACAGGCTTCTGTCTATTTAGTTTATGTTGACATGCATAAACCCCCTCTCTATAATGAGCTGCTCCTTACCTTACAGGCTAACAAATGTTGCATCTGAAAAAAGGAGAGGGGTTTGTTTACACAGAGGCTTCTCAGTGGACTGATTTGTTTTGATTGTGTTGGTATGAACAAGAAAGAGAATGTGACTTTACTTTGAAACTCTCTGTTTGCCCCGTTTAACTTAAGACATAAAAAAAAAATAGATTTTTCCTGAAAAAGTATGTTTAGCACAAGCCCTATTCATTGCACTCTTGTTGCACAAGGGGTATACTTCCCCTTTAAATTTTGTAAATGAAATCCCACTTTAAATGTTGGTATGTATGCTTTATACCTTGTGATCCTACTGATTGTGGTATGCTGTGTAATGTTCATTTGGAATCACTGGAGTCCTGCCAGAGACCCAGTGCCAGTCCAGCTTTACAGGTTCTGAAAGGAGCAGTGCCTGTTGGGTCCGGCAGAGTTTGGACTGATTTGCCCCTTTTTTACTATGCAGGCAGAGCCCAACCTACAGGATCCCCAGGCAAGCAGTAGCCTAATGCAAAAACAAATAGTATGGGGTCCCATTATATCAGATAGCAGTTCTGTGCACGTTCAAAAGGGTTGCTGATCGATGCCAGTGGTACAAACAAAATCACCATACTGGATATTTTGCACTAGCCCCTCCACATTGCTGCTATTTAGAAAGTTTCTTATTTTCTTGAGATGTTAAGATGTTAAGTTGAGATGTTTAGTTCCCTTTTAAATAAAATACAGTGGCTTGCAAAAGTATTCGGCCCCCTTGAACTTTTCCACATTTTGTCACATTACAGCCACAAACATGAATCAATTTTATTGGAATTCCACGTGAAAGACCAATACAAAGTGGTGTACACGTGAGAAGTGGAACGAAAATCATACATGATTCCAAACATTTTTACAAATAAATAACTGCAAAGTGGGGTGTGCGTAATTATTCAGCCCCCTGAGTCAATACTTTGTAGAACCCACCTTTTGCTGCAATTACAGCTGCCAGGCTTTTAGGGTATGTCTCTACCAGCTTTGCACATCTAGAGACTGAAATCCTTGCCCATTCTTATTTGCAAAACAGCTCCAGCTCAGTCAGATTAGATGGACAGCGTTTGGGAACAGCAGTTTTCAGATCTTGCCACAGATTCTCCATTGGATTTAGATCTGGACTTTGACTGGGCCATTCTAACACATGGATATGTTTTGTTTTAAACCATTCCATTGTTGCCCTGGCTTTATGTTTAGGGTCGTTGTCCTGCTGGAAGGTGAACCTCCGCCCCAGTCTCAAGTCTTTTGCAGACTCCAAGAGGTTTTCTTCCAAGATTGCCCTGTATTTGGCTCCATCCATCTTCCCATCAACTCTGAGCAGCTTCCCTGTCCCTGTTGAAGAGAAGCCCCCCCAGAGCATGATGCTGCCACCACCATATTTGACAGTGGGGATGGTGTGTTCAGAGTGATGTGCAGTGTTAGTTTTCCGCCACACATAGTGTTTTGCATTTTGGCCAAAAAGTTCCATTTTGGTCTCATCTGACCAGAGCACCTTCTTCCACATGTTTGCTGTGTCCCCCACATGGCTTGTGGCAAACTGCAAACGGGACTTCTTATGGTTTTCTGTTAACAATGGCTTTCTTCTTGCCACTCTTCCATAAAGGCCAACTTTGTGCAGTGCACGACTAATAGCTGTCCTATGGACAGATTCCCCCACCTGAGCTGTAGATCTCTGCAGCTCGTACAGAGTCACCATGGGCCTCTTGGCTGCATTTCTGATCAGCGCTCTCCTTGTTCGGCCTGTGAGTTTAGGTGGACAGCCTTGTCTTGGTAGGTTTACAGTTGTGCCATACTCCTTCCATTTCTGAATGATCGCTTGAACAGTGCTCCGTGGGATGTTCAAGGCTTTGGAAATCTTTTTGTAGCCTAAGCCTGCTTTAAATTTCTCTCTAACTTTATCCCTGACCTGTCTGGTGTGTTCTTTGGACTTCATGGTGTTGTTGCTCCCAATATTCTCTTAGACAACCTCTGAGGCCGTCACAGAGCAGCTGTATTTGTACTGACATTAGATTACACACAGGTGCACTCTATTTAGTCATTAGCACTCATCAGGCAATGTCTATGGGCAACTGACTGCACTCAGACCAAAGGGGGCTGAATAATTACGCACACCCCACTTTGCAGTTATTTATTTGTAAAAAATGTTTGGAATCATGTATGATTTTCGTTCCACTTCTCACGTGTACACCACTTTGTATTGGTCTTTCACGTGGAATTCCAATAAAATTGATTTATGTTTGTGGCTGTAATGTGACAAAATGTGGAAAAGTTCAAGGGGGCCGAATACTTTTGCAAGCCACTGTATAAGCTTATGGAATTAGCCAGAGAAATAATGGCTGTTAAGCAAGGCTGAAACTGCAGGCTGAGCCAGTTAAACTTCACAAAATAGCTTGAATGCTATATATTTGCAGAACTGACAGGTTTTTGATGATTTTTTGAATTAATAAAGTTTAGTATGATGCAGACAGTGGAATTTGTGGTTGCTTTGGTTGTAGAGCCTAGCACCCAGACAGGAAGCAGAATAACAGAGGGCCTGAATAGAGAGATACATCATTAATTCAAAACTGCAGTATATATTAATATAATACAAAAGAGCCATGATTATCCTGTAAATTATATCCTTATAGATGGTGCTTAGTGATGTATTTTGTCACATGACTCGCTAAAACTTGTATATTATAATAAATAATGCACCCCCTGTTGTAAAATATGAGGGCATTAGAAGTTGTCTTGGAGTTCCATGACCTGTATAAAAGCACTTGGCCTTTGACCTTGTACCTTTAGAGTCATATAACTCCTTGGTTACATATAATATTCTTATATTTTGCGATGGGGGTAATTATTCACAAAATATCCCATTGCCTCCTGGTTGCTAGGGCCACTAATTGGCCATAGAAAACATTTAAAATTTGAGGTAGGGAAAATGATTTAAAAGCCCACAACAGAAAAGAAATGAGCCTCTAACCATCCACATAAGAGCAGCTCTGAATTACTGTATTACTATAATAATTAAGTAGGCGTTGGGGTAGTAATGTGCAGTTTCCACTCTCAGGCCAACCTGCCCATCACTAAATGGGGACATTATCCAGTCTACTGCTCTTTATTATGTTGGGTTGAAAAACCCAACATACTGTTCTTCGACTTCAGCTTATTCTTCTGCTTTTTCTTCTTCTTATTCTTAGCGCCCCCCATTTTCTAAACGCTACTCCTCCTACAGTTTTAGGGGTGCAACACCCAAACTCTCCACACTTCTTTGCCCTATAGCAGAGCAGATTGGTTGTGCTTTTCTAAGCGACCCCCCCCCCCCGTATTTTTGTGGCGCTGCTCTGAACACCCCAATTTTTTTACTTTGACCAGGAAGATTTTCAAACTGCTGCCACACTTACAGCTTTGAAGCTACACCCCCAAACTTCAATAACATAATCACCCCGAATGAAACAACGACATTTGTTGGATGACCCAAAGTGGGAGGGGCCAACAACAGCCAATCAAGTTTCAAATTTCCCCTTTAATGGGGAAATTGAAATGCTGCCAATCTTACCGCTTTGAGGCTACACTCACCAAACTTGAATCACATAGTCATGGGGTCAGCCTGAATGAAAATACGATGATTGTTGGATGCGCAAAAGACTCCTTGAGTGGGGAAATTTAAATTGCTGCCATTCAGACACTATTAAAATCAGAGCCCCCAAACTTTGCACAGTGGTTTTTAATATATAACTATGGTCCAAGGTTAGAAAAAGTGGGCGGAGCCAACAACAAATCAGATTTCATTCAGTGACTTCATGTTTTTCAAACCAACATGAAGTTTGTTCTCAAACTCCCCTTTCTAGTTGCCCCTGCAGTCTTTTAGTTGTACTGCAACAACGGGTAAGGCAACATGAATATAAAGTTGTTCTCTAGTCTATACCATTCCCCCATTTATACCCATAGCTATGGACAGTCGATCAGTTACCTCTTTATTAGACAGATAAGTCACAGATGATGTACATAGTTATAAGTTAAAATCAACACAATACATTGTGAATACCGTTGCTTCTTTCTACAAACTTACATACGAGAATAGGGGAGCGCCCGATAAATTTGACAAAGTTTGGGGCCCTTGGTGTGACCTAGAGGGAAACTAAAGGACTCCACTCCCATTTACATTGTAAAACCCCCAGCGTCTCCCCACTTTTCTCTACCACATCCTGAACACTTTGTTCAGTAGGTTGACGCACCCAATATCCTGTAACTGCTGCCAGATTCATGCTCACACTAATGTTACACCTACCCCTTTAATGTCTGTAACAAACCTTAAAGATAGACCTGAAAAGAAAGACCAGCATATTTTCTTTATTGTAATGTTAAATGTGTTATTTTATGTTTTTGTTTGTATGAAAATTAATAAAATACACCTTTCAAAAAAAAAAAAAAAAATCAACACAATACAGAATATATATCCTATAACATCCTATAATATATATCCTATAACATCCTATAATATATATCCTATAACATCCTATAACATAATGTTTTTCTGGCTGAGTGGGATCCTTTTCCGTTCTTACTGTATATTGCACAGGGGTGGGGTTGGGGGTGGCACCAAAAGAACCATCTTCTCAGTCTCTGCTAATGTGTCATTCAGATACTTGAAAAGTTTTCCCATACATAGGGTTGATCTCACTCCACCTCTTGTATAGGGAATTGGCCATCTCCAGAAGCTCACTGGCCTTATACATGAAAACCTTGATTAGCGTCAGTACATCACCCTCTGCATAGTGAGAGTCAATGGGTTCCTTTCCAAACGAGCGCCGATAGAGCTCTGTGAGAGTGTGGGATCCCTTGGTAAACTCTTGGTGCCTGCGATCTTGCTGGCTAAGCTGCCGAAAAGCTTTGAGGGAATCCAGACAGAGCAAGGAACCAGGCAGTTCCTCATTCTGCTGCTGGAACTCTGCTTTTAGCAAGGGGAAGTCATAGAACAACCCATTGTGAGCAACCAGGCAGACAGGCTGAGCCTGACGATTCAAAAACTCCTTAACTAGTTGAACCAGGTTCAGGTTGAAACATGGCTTCTCGCAGTTGGCCAGTTTTTCATTACTGAGGCCTGTGATGTTACAAGCCTCCTTCGTGATGGGCTTCTTTGGATCCACACACAGGCAAAGCTTGTCCAACACACGGGGCAGTTGCACTTCTGATTGGTCAGTTTCTGGATTCTCCAGTGAGGAGACATGGACCGCCACCAGGCAAAGCTCTGTTATCTTTGGTAGGTTGTAATTTAAGCCGGTGGCTTCCAGGTCGAGGAAGACAAAGCTTTTGACAGGAGAGGACATACTGCTAATCTGTAATGAGAGAAATGGGTTGTGAGAAAAGTCATACCTTGTTTTTGAGAACAGAATCTACATAAAAGTCGATCCTTTTGACAGCAGGCATGTAACCAGAAAGTGACTGACTCACAGAAACCACATGTGTAATATACAAGTTCACTTTTGTCACATTGGGCAAGTGGGTCACTGCAAACCAAACTTTTCCTGCTGACTTTCCTGTAGTCTGTGGTAATATCTGGTATCTACCTGATCCGCTGTGTACAGTCTTAAAGTGAAAATATACAAATATATAATATATATATATTAATATCTGAACTTCCAGAAATAAATATAAATATCCTTTTTTTAATTGATTGAGCTTTAGAGTTTAGAGCTTAGTATAAACTCACCCAGATTCTATTCATTCATATGGGATTTTAGAAGCATATTTATCAATGGTGGAAAGTTGGATAAATACGTTTCTAAAAATCCCATTGGAATGAATAGATCTTAGGTGAGTTTTTATATACTAATGCTTTTCTTTTTGTTCTACTAAACTGCAATTTCTGTGTATACATTTCCTTCATTCCCTCTGTTTATTCCCTTTCATTCCTATTCCTGGAAGCTGCCATAATGCTTGCCTATGCAGAAGCTTTGGGGCTGAGCTATTGATGAGCAGAGAGAATGAGTTTGCCGGACTAGGCACCTTTGGCAGACATGTAAAGAAGGAATGTTCTATACACATAACTTTGCACTAACATGAACGTGATATACGTTCTTCCTCATACACTACATCAAGTTTCACTTTTAGATAAAAGGAGCGTCAGTTAGTTTTTATTCCCTTTTTGCATGTGATCTTACACAGGACTGAACTGAAACTAAAACTGGACTGAATTTCTAATACAATAGGTAACACAATTTCAGGTCTGTAGCCACCTTATAGCCCAGGCCACTACTGCTGTCCACCTAAACCATCCCTGCATTATAGTAACACTAACTAAAATCATATCTGTGATTAGTAATAATTGTCAGTAAAATCCAATCTTTAATAATAAATAAAAGATAATAAATTAGCAGTTTTAATAGCAGATCGATAGACATAAAAGACGAAGTCAGTAAAATGGACTAAGGTTTTCTTAAATCTACCTAGAAAGCTAGCAGGGTAGGACTGGGCTGGAAAAAACCTGGTGGGCCCCAGGCCCTGGTGAACCTCGCCGACCCAGACCCCTGCCGGGTGCTCCCCACCCGGGGAAATTAATAGCTTAATAGGGGAGGGGGTTAGGTGGCCGGCAGGGGTCCCAAGGATGAGTGTGGGGGCTGACGTGGGGGCCCCCGGGGGTGTGCAGAAGCCCCTGGGGTGGCACCCCCCAGTCTGACCCTGGAAACTAGTGATAATTATATAATATATTAATCACATTTGATTTAGGTTTTGATAATGTACTAAATCATAATGACTAAGTCTTTTTTTGACCAATAAAATAATAACGAGTGAAAATGATATGCTAATTGTGTATCCTATGCGTTTTAAAAAGTATTGTAACGGTCAGAGCAGAGATTTCTGTGAGCTACCAAATACTTCTATAATCTGTGAGATTTTTACTTTGATGAAATTATTTGCCAAGGCTCAGGTTAAAGTGATTTGCAGGTTGCCTCACCCAAACAGGACAAATAGGAACCATTTCCCAACTCCCCTTTGGCTCATGCAACCCCTCCTTCACCTTGTTCCATTGTGAACTTATAGATTGTGGGGCTTAAAGTCTCTGTGCTTGCCATAGTGGAAATCCTAGAACCAATGACTTCATAATGGAACAAAGGAGGCAAAGGAGCTATACTCTGTGATCTTAAGTGTATAGATATATATATAGTATATAGATACATATAGATACATAAGTTAGCTATATTTGGAAGTTCAGATATTGTTTAGGCACCTTGTCTACATAAGTCCAACTGACAGTTCATGTAAAAATGGGAGTACAGTTGTCTTTAGGGTTACAACCCACAGAGCGTGTTAGTCACCCACGATAGATCGCTGCTATCACGGGCAAGTAATAGCAGAGATATATTGCAGGCGATTAACTCACTCTGAGGGTTCTTACAGCAAGAAGGTGGATAGCCTGTAGCTGGAGAAAACATATTAACGGTCTAATTACCAAACCCTCGGGCAGCGCCATCTTCCATAATGACATAAAGAAGGCCAGGCTATAAATACATCCCACTATGTGTAGTTGCTTTTCTTTTGATATACTAAACCTGCACTTTCTGTGTATACATTTCCTTCATTCCCTCTGTTTATTCCCTTTCATTCCTTTGCCTGGAAGCTGCCATAATGCTTGCCTATGCAGAAGCTTTGGGGCTCAGCTATTGATGTGCGGAGAGAATGGCTTTGCTGAACTAGGCACTTTGGCAGACATGTAAAGAAGGAATGTTCTATACACATAATAACTTTGCACTAACATGACTCATTCTAAAGCTGTGATATAAATGCTTCCTCATACGCGACATCAGGTTTCACTTTTAGTGAAACGGAACGTTTTAGTTTTTATTCCCTATTTGCATGTGATCTACACAGGACTGAACAGAAACTGAAACTGGACTGAATTTCTAATATAATAGGTAACACAATTTCAGGTCTGTAACCACCTTAAGAAAGCCCAGGCCACTACTGCTGTCCTCCACCTAAGCCATCCCTGGCAGAGGGCATCTAAAAGGATTGGAATTAGTGATGTGGGAATTGAAATATATTGGACCCACACCCGACCTTAACACACAGTAACTTAACCAGCACCCGTCCCAGCCCGTCCCAATGGGCTATGCTGATTTATATACCCTCACCCACCATTTCTCTGACCTCATCAGAATGTAGGGTTGCCACCTTTCCTGGAAAAACATACCGCCTTCCTATATTTTTTATAATTATGATTATTAACATTGGCATCAAGCAGCCAGTAAAATTCCAGGCAGGTGGCAACTCTATGAGAAGGACTGGACTTAAGTATATAAACAAGCACTGCCCCATCATATATGGGACTTGGCATGGCACAGAGAGGTTATGGGAGTGTCTGGGTCATGGCAAATTTGGCCTGCAACCTGCCTCTGGGAGCAATTTGTCAGCCGAGCCTACCTGACCTCTGGTCCTGCAGGTTTTGGGCTGACACACATTTCATAGCCCATAGCAATGCACCTTAATGCCAAACTTTAGATTGAAAGCTTTACTGAGCAGAGGTCCTCTTGACCTCCTCAATCAGTTTATGACTGATATTTAAAGTATCCACCCTTCTATTGCAGAATATGTTGGCACGTTGTAAACAAGTTCATTAACATTAATAATCGTTTGTAAAACAAATACAGAAAAACACTAATTAAGTGGGCGTTTCTCTGTATGGCAGGTGTTCAGCTCATGGTTGCTGTTGATAAATTTATCAGCTGGGCTAAATATAAGCTAAATTATAACCATGGCCACCTCCCTACCTGGGCATGGAAATTCAACCAGCTTACAGATGTTGGCTGTTTTTATATAGCTTTTGATGCCATATTCCCACATGGTGTACTAACTATTCTTACTATAGGAAATTACACTTTTGTATACTTTGTGTAAGCTGCCGGCAATGTAGAATCTACCTGCTGACAAAAAAGTTACAAGGGTTCCAGTGACTTCAATTCTGAGCTCCCACATTTATTTTAAATGAATGGGGGGGGGGGGGGGCGGTGTTAATGGAATCACTCAGTGTCAGAGCAGCTATGGACAATGGCAATCAATGGGTTAAGGGAAACCACAAAATTATGTGTTTACATTTATCCTGATCTGATATCCAAAAATCCATAAAAACCTTATTAACACTTTAGCTGCCAGCATCATAGAATCTACATTATTGGCAAAAAAAGTCAGTATTTGTGGTGGTATATACTTCAAGTCAAGCTTTATTGTTATCACATCTGCATTCAAAGGCATAAAGCTAATGGCACCAAGAGCTTTTTTCGTTGGTGTTTAATTTGAGGAAACCACCAGTAATGGGGTTTCTTGGCCCCTAAAGGAACTTTAAAAATCAATGGAATGCAACAGAACTGGCAAATACCCTGACTGAGAAACTGCCCAAGTTCCATAGCCCCGAAGGTCCCCAATGGTAATAGATGCTAATATTGGCTTCAAACCCAGTACTAAAGACAAGAGAGACACTGTTAGAGCTGTAAAAATAAACCCCATTATCCCCAGGTTGTGGTTGTTAAGCTACACCGTGGAAGCTGGCACACATGGACAGACATGAGTACACATGGACAGACATGAGAGAGAACAAATCACTTACCTGCAGCAGGAGAGGAATGTTCAGAAGTGTCAGTGATTGTACAGTGATCTCCCTTCATTGTCACGGGCAGCTTTATTGTCTCCTCCCCGCCCAGAGAGGCTTGTATAAAGGCGGGCATTATATCCTCATTTCAGTTGCTCTTTAATGAAAGAGGAAGTGACTTTCCAGGAAATGCCTTAAAAAAAAAGTCTTGATCTGCTTAATGCAGAACGCAGTGCTGCTCATAGCAATATAATATTATTTTCAGTCTGATCTATGCCAAGGTGCCACAAGGTAGTATATCTTCTCCTTATGCAATTGAGATATTTGCCCTTTAATTGACTTGTAAGTGTAATTGGTGTGAATATAAAGCAGTTGCCCAGTGCTAGTTATTATTATTATTAACATTTATTTATAAAGCGCCAACATATTCCGCAGCGCTGTACAATAAGTGGGTTTCATACATTGGACATACAGAGTAACATATAAAGCAATCAATAACCGATACAAGAGGTGAAGAGAGCCCTGCCCAAAAGGGCTTACAGTTATTGTATCAGAGCTGTCAGTAGCACACAGTTCATGTACAGGAATAACACCTTTTCTATGGGATAGTAGTGCTGGTGATGTATGGGGGCAGGGTGGTGATATATGGTGGTATTAATGGGGTGGGGATTGTGGGGCATGACTTGGTTATCTGGGGAAAGCTGGTGGGGTTTGGGTTGAATCTGTATGTGTAAAAGGGTGGGAGGGTAATAACAGTCCTAATGGGTGGAATAAAGAGTTTATATTGCATAACAAATGCAATAACAGAAAGAAGGAAGAGGACAGAAAAAGAAACGTGAGGTAGAGGTACAAATTATAATTTTCATAGGAAATCTGCCAATGGAGTTGGGGGTGAGGGAGTAGGGGGTTGTGCCTGATGCTGCACATGACACCACACGCATGACGTAGGGGCATATTTAGGTCCGGACCTATATACACCCCTGCCTAGGGGCACAGGAAATGAAATCCAACCATGCGTCTGAGGTAAGGTGTACATCTTCCGGTGGATATCCAAGAGCAATTACTTAAGGCTTTCTAAGTCAGCTCTTTGCTTAGCTTTTAATTACTGTGCAATCAACCTTTGCGTAATCCAGCAGAACAAATTGCCTTCCATCCACTGGATCATCACCAACACTGTTTTCTATGGCTAACAGGGCTTCATGCAGGTGGTTTCCAAATGTAATACATTGTGAAGTCTAAGGTCTAAGTGGCTTGCTCAGCAGAAAATAATGAGATATATATTGTAGCAAGCTGGCTACATGTATCTGTGTGTCCTTATCTGATATTAGATTCTAAGCTTTCATCACTTTAGATTGGCATCACCACTCCCATGATTATAATATTTCTGGGAGCTGCCCATAGAAAGAATGAGATCTGGCAATAAAATTAACAGAAACTATGACTAAACACATGATATGTTTTGTTTATCTGAGTAATCTGTGATTATGTGTTAATTCTATGTGGTATGACCAATATAACTAGTTAGGCAGCCATCTTTAGATCTGTGTTAAGATGGCCCCACACGTAGCGATTTTCGATCTTTCATGAGACCATCGGTCACAAGAAAGATCGTTCCCATCCTCCACAGAGGTTCAGGGCTGAATCGTCGGATATGGAGGTAGAAACAATAGGATTTCTACCTCCTTCTGTCGATTCAGCGCTGAACGTAGATTTTGCTCGGGTGCCTTCAGTGTCGCCCAATCGAAATATTCTAACCAGGCCAATTGCCTTTTGCAATAACGCTCGCCATACACACACCGAATATCGTACGAAACAAGGTTTTGTACAATATCATCGGTGCATGTATGGTTAGCATTAGGGTCAAGGGAGAATAGCTGACAAAACCTGTTAAACTTGACCACTGTGCAAAACGTACAATCCCACGCAAAAAATATGCTTCTTAATTTGTTTATTTGCTTAATAAATACCTGATACTGGTCTCAGGCATTAATCAATTAAGAGCTAAACAATGAGTCTGAAAAAAAAATCACGTCTATTAAGATAAATGTTATTGATCCAGTGGAAAGAGAGATGTAAATGTATCATTACCATCGTTTGGCTGGGTACTAAGGCTTCAGATGAATCCAAATTCTGCAAAGGGCTAGGATTTGGCTGAATTTTTTACTGAATCCTGGGTTTGTTAGATTGGCTCCTAGAATATCTAGACCTTTATTTTGAAATTTCAAAACTCAACCTAATTGTGCTTCAAGATGGGGTTTCACGATTATGTAGAAGAGCAAAAGGCATTCTACCCAAATATTAGTCTGTCTGTCCTCCAGGTCTTTTGGTTTACCTACCCTGGTTCCCCCTAGAGGACCTGCCCCACAGTTTGGCAACCATTTCCTTAAAATAATGTTTCCATTAAGGGGTCTTCTGTACAGTAGTCACAACAGTGTCACATTGGGCTGGCAGGACACTGGGGAAAAACTTGGAGGGCCCCAGCCTTGCCGGCCGTGGACTCTACTGATGCTCCGCTGTCATCACAGATGTAAAGAGGAGAGTACAGAGGTAAAAGGTACGTGTCATGGGGGGGAGGTACACGGTGGGAGGGGGTGGTACATGGCGGGGGGGGCAATGTTGGAAGGAGGGCCCTTGAGGTCACAAGGAGGGCATTTGAGTTTGCAGGAAACCCCAGTCCTAATGGGTGGAAATTCTGGTGGGTAAATAGAACTAGACTATGAAGCTGTTTAATTATCACATTGTACAAGCAGTTGTTTAGTCTGGCCTCCGAATGTGCCCCAACATGTCCAAATGACATATTATTAACCGATTCTTTACTAAACTTTTTGAACATTCAGAGGGGAGTAATCTTGTGGTGGTGGTGGAACATGCAACACAGTTCTAAATAACAACATGACACAATAGAGATGAGGTATCAACCAAGTAATCTCTGTATATATTTCATATATTAAATTACTCTTGCTGGGATGGTGAGTCAAGCAGGAATCCACAATGTATCATGGTTAGAGCATGGGATGGTGGCAGTGGTGTCTAAACAGTGGGGCACAGTGAGAATGAGACCCTTTAGAATGACACCTTAGACACCACCCTGGCCTATACTTGGGATACCTTTAACACTATAATTTGGGGGCTTTTTATATGAACCAGTGAGCTGATCCCCCTACACCTACCACCGTAGGAGACAGGTCCAGAATCCTGAACTGAATGGCATGATTCTACATATAACCCATAACGAATTAGTGATCACATAGGCAAGCAGCAGTGCAATATTATATAGTAGATACACATAATATGTTGACATATGTGGCCAGTTCTAATCATTCAGCAAGATCTGCAAATGAGTGGATTGAGTCAAATTTGGCCACTCACCTTCTGGGCCAAATCAGACTGATCCGATCATTGGCCCTATTATCCTGGTATTTACCAACTGCCTAATGGCAGATGGTAGGGCAGGATTAAAGACAGGCATGCACCCCAGTGATGCTGTGCCCTGCACCTTGTGCTGGATTTTTAAAAATATTTATTTGCACAATTTTGTAATATTTACTGTAAAAGAGGGGGCTGCTACTCACTCTGCAACTCTCTCAGGCAACCACCAGTCATAAGTTGCATAAGCAACCTATTTTTCTCTTCATGTCTAATCTCTGCAGGTACAAACTTAGCTGAATGTAATGGAGGCTACTCACATCTGGATAAGTTTTTAACTTATCAAAACGTGTAGTGTCCTGGGTATGACTCTCAAGGTGCAAAACTAGGGGCTATAAATGGGCATCCACCTATTGCCATAGGTGCTCATTTAGCAACCCAAACCCGAGATAGTGGGCCTTCCCAACGGTGGTCTATGCTGCTTATGTACTTTCGGTAGATAAGAAAAAAAGTAGGGATTATCACTGAACGAGGAATCATGTAATCTCTTACCACTGAGTCAATTTCTTTAAAGCTTCATCTACCAAAGTAGTTATTTTCACCAAAAAGAATTTAGTTGGTTTCCAGTAAGAACTTCATTAGTAAATCTGTCATTTAACTCTCTGAGTGCTTCCATTTTATATACTGCAGTGTACTGAACCACAACTAGTCCGCCTTTATCTGCATTCTGTGATTTTTTAAACTGCAATTTTGCATTGAGTTTGGGATACTTTTTGTTATTGGCGTGAGTGGATGTCTAACATAATAGCCAGAACACTACTTCCTGCTTTCAGCTCTGTAACCTCTTAGTTAGTCAGTGACTTTAGGGGGTGGCACATGGGACACAACTGTTCAGTTAGTTTGTGAGCACGCAGGTCATATTCAGATGCAAACTAACTAAACAGTTATGTCCCATATGGCCACCTCTCAAGTCACTGATTGGTTACTGACTGCTAGCAGCTTAGAGAGCTGTAAAGGAGGAAGTAGTGTTCTGGAAATCATGTTAGGCATCTGTTCAGTCCAACTTTTACAGATGACATTTTTGGCAAACTAAATATATTGAAAACATTTTTTATTTTGTGCAGTATATCTATTTTATCCAGTTTCTTTTTTACACTTGAACTATTCCTTTAAAGATGGGGAGATTAGTGGCTGTGATGTTTAAAAATCCAGATGTGGCAACTAATCGCCACTGCAAAAGTAATGGTAACTTGCACTGTAGCTTTGCATGCTGCAACTTGTATATTTTTGCATAGATGTAGCTGTGGGGTAGCTAATTTTTAAAAAATTGTGGTGACTAATTACCCTGTCTGTCTTCACCCTAAGCAGTGGTACAACAATAGGGGAAGGAGACATCTGTAATCCAGTAATAATTATGCAGTTTTATAAATGGGACTGAGTATAGGTCCCTTTGCAGGTTGGTGTGGGACTGTGGGGGCCAGAAATACTTTGGTATGCAGGCCCAGATTTGTGGGCAGGCCACAAAGGCCCAGGCCTAGGGTGGCAAAGGTCTGGGGGCAGCATGCATACCCCCAACTGTCCCGCTTTTCGCGGGACAGTCCCGCTTTTCATGGCGCATCCCGCTGTCCCGGATAGTTCCATGAATGTCCCGGGACATTCATTGAACTATCCAGCACAGCGGGATGCGCTGGCTGGAGCCGGACTTCAGACTTCCCCGGCGCTTTACTCCTTATGCGGCTCCTTATACAGCGCGGCAGGCCCTTTTATAAGGTTGCGCCTGTGGGTACGTGTGACGTCATTACGCACGGGCGCAACCTTATAAAAGGGCCTGGCACCGCCACATAAGGAGAGAAGCCGCAGACGAAGGAGGAGCTTCTGTGGGTGTAATGTGTATGGGGGGTTGCTACTGTGTATGGGGGGCTACTGTGTATAGGGGCACTGTGTATGGGGGGTACTGTGTATAGGGGGTACTGTGTATGGGGGGAGCTACTGTGTATAGGGGCACTGTGTATGGGGGGGCTACTGTGTATAGGGGGTACTGTGTATGGGGGGGGCTACTGTGTATAGGGGCACTGTGTATGGGGGGGCTACTGTGTATAGGGGGCACTGTGTATGGGGGGGCTACTGTGTATAGGGGCACTGTGTATGGGGGGGGCTACTGTGTATAGGGGCACTGTGTATGGGGGGGCTACTGTGTATGGGGGGGCTACTGTGTATGGGGGAAACTGTGGGGGGCGGGGCTCCCGTGTATGGGGGTGCTCCTGTGTATGGGGGGTACTGTGTATGGGATGCAAAACTGGTACATAGTTATAACTCACTTATAACTGACTGCCTTCTCTCTATATTTGTATTTTAATGTAGGAGTTGCTATATTGTTTTCCTTAGGTACTACAGTATGAGGGTATAGCACATGTGCGTCTGATCCTGCCATTTCATCTATATAAAAGGAGTATTTTTTTTAAAAAATGGGGTGTGGTAATTGGGGCGTGGCCACAAAAGTGGGCATGGCCAAAAAATTGCCGCGTTGCGCGCTAAAACTTTTTGTCCCTCTTTTCATTTTTCAAATGTTGGGAGGTTATGCAGCATGTCGCCCACTAGCTTCATCTGCTGGCAGGGCAGGGGCTTCGAGTGGCCTAGGGGTGCCCCAGATCTAAATCCGCCCCTGTTGGTATGGGGCCTGTGCTGCAAATTTCCTCCCTTGGCTGTAAGTAGAGGGCATGCCCCCTACTCAAAAATGTGCATGCCTAACCTACCCCACTGCCCAAATACTCATTGCAGCCGTAAGCCTAGAACTAAAGTGTGAGCCCCAATTCAGTCAGAACCACAGAGATGGAACCAGAACACTCCCCAAGTGAATCTGGTCAAATTGTTTACAGTAACATGGAATTGGAGAAACCACTCCAGTTAGATAGATAGTGGACGACTTGGTTCAGTGGCGACTCTCGCTGGCCACAATTTGTAACTGCAGTATTAAACTGTACCAATACTAATTGAAACTTTCCCCGTCTGTCTCAAAGTCTTTCGAAAGGCACCAGTACCAACAGTTCTTCTAATTCCAGTTCCCCACCAGTTCCCTCAGAGCCACACTACATTAAAAAAAAGCCCCCAGCTTTCTTCCTGCCAGTTTCCTTCTAGTGTAACCTTAACCTGGGCTGAACCATATGAAGCATACAGGAGGGGTGGCTGATTTACACACTACTTGTGCAAAATTACCATTCGGTGAGTCATAAGCATTTGAATGATGTTAAATAGATATATCAGTTGTAGTGGATTAACATATGACAAGTTAACAAGAGAATGTGTTCGTTTTATGAGTGGAAATGGAAAGCTTCTCCCCCCACAGTACAGCAAACAATGGCACACCCAGTTACTATGACGACTGGAGTGTATTTGACACAGACATCTCTTGGGCTAAGCAAGTAAGTTGTGTGGGTAAATCCTTGTTCTTAATCCAGAAGGTTAGTTATATGAATGTGCCAGGGAATCATGCACTTCTCTGCCCCCACACAGTTCCAGGCCCTCCAAACATGACATGGGGCCTGAATGGCCGCTTCTCTTTTGCGGATCACAGTTTTTGATGCTTGAACTGACTTGGTAATTCTAGATATGGGAGGGAGGGTGGGAGAAAAATCACAGGTTAGTTATGATCCCTCTCTGTGTGCTACCTTTAAGTCCCCTACATGTATTCTAACCCCTAGGGGCAGATTTACTAATCCATGAATCCGAATCCCGAAAGGGAAAAAAATCGTATTGGAAACGAAAATTTTGCGACTTCTTCGTTGCTGTCGCGATGTTTCGTATTTGTCGCGTCTTTTTCGTCGCTGCTGTGACTATATCGTATTTTGTGCGACTATTTCGTAGTGCCTGCTCCTAATATCTGCCATATGGAGGTAGAAACAATAGGAATTCTACCCCTATCTGATGATTCAGCCCTAAACGCAGAATTTGCTCGGGTGCCTTAAACGGCGTCCAATCAAAATATTTTGTTGCGCCTGATCGACAAGACAAACACTATCCAAGGTTTTTGCCGATATCAGTCATCTTGTCGATCCACTATATACGCAGCTAAAACTGGTGTGTGTATGGCCAGCTTAACTGTGGAGGGGTTGTTTTGGCGACGTAGCCTATCTATTGCCTGTAATGCAACTTGTATTTTTATCTCCTATTTCATGAATTAGCTGCTCTTCAGCATGAATATTATATTGATGTAATTTTGTTATGAATCCACTTACTAGCAACCAGGCAGCGGTTAGAAGCACAGACTGGGAATTGAATGGAGAGGGCCTGGCTAGAAAGATCAGTAATAACATCTGTTTTATTGTCGCTGAAGACACAATGTCCATTGCTGGCTACAAGCCACCTCTGTATTTTGGCTGGTCTCTGCAGTAGGTTGCACCATACTAATCTTGAAACTACTGTAAGCCTAATTGGGACCTTAGCAATGATTTCCGGGGGGCCCATCCACTGATACACCCCTCCAGGTAACATTATTGCACTGTAGCAAGTTATATCAGGCAGGTCACACGGGATAACATTAGTTTCCTTTAAAATGCCAGGATGCGGCCAAACATTTCTTTGTGGCCCCAATGACTATATCATATTCACATGTGTCTTCAGCTCAAACTGCATATAATGCTGCAGTGTTGCTGTGAGCTAAATGCATACCAATGAGTGTATTTGTAGGCTTAGCTGATCTCTATATGTGCCTCCCCAGACATGTATAAGGTGGACTTGCTCCCAGATCCAAAACAAATTGCCGCCATTGAGCGAAGGAGGAACCAAGAGCAGCAAAGACAAAGCCGGATATTTAATGCCAAATGCCGAACCATTGGGGTATGTTGGTGCAGCGCTGCCTGCTTCATTCCCTCTCTCATGTCACTTATAATGAACTATATGTAACAGTGTTCCTTCTTATTAGGTCGATGTACAGAAACTAGACAAACAGGTGCAGGAGCTGAAGTTGAGAGAAAGTACAGAGAAAGCTAGCAATGAGGCATATGGTAAGTAATGCATATGGTAAGTAACTCTGATTTTATTGACTACAAATGCAGCTGGGGGTTTTACCACCCCTCAGGACAGGGCAGTGATGGTTGCCAGGGACTCACTCACCTTGCAAAACCTTTTGCACAATGATGTGTTTCAGGCACATTACTGTCAGCTCCCTCCCTAAATTTTGGGTCCTCACAATTATTGGGTCTACTAAATGTATTATTCCACACCCATTTAATGTCTATTTAAGAAAATATAGTATATCGTGTTATAGACACAAGAGAAACAACTGGCACACCTATTATAGTTAAAATATAACTTAAGTAAGTTATATTTTATGTTATAAAAAAAAAAAGTTATATTTTAACTATAATAGGTGTGCCAGTTGTTTCTCTTGTGTCTATAACACGATATACTATATCCGCCAATTCCAAATACTGTGCACCCTAATAATTACTGTAGTGCGAGGTTCTCCACATCCGGTACATATTTAAGAAAATACACAAAAGATTTTTTGAAACATAAATTTAGTTATGCAGCAGGTTGAATAACCCACCCACAACCGCCATCGGGGGTGAGAGGGGTAGTGTTGTGCCGGGCCCGGTGAATTTTGAATAAGAAGGGGGCACCCACCTGGACATCTTTTGAGACTTTGAAATTAGACTGTGGGTGGGCACCCAGGCTCCTGACACATGCAGTGTACTAAAATCTAGGCCTTGAACCATTTCTCAGTGGACTTACAGACCCTCCCATCTTCTGTTTTGTGCAGATGCTGAAAGGCTGCTGAATGATAAAATAGCCCAAATGCTGGAGCAGAGGCAGGAGCAGTTGGCACACAGCCTAGAGAAAGATGTGCAAGAATTCAGGGACCAACATCAGCAACCTCATACCCGCAGGGAGTTTGACCTCTATGACCCTGAAGCCCTGAAGAAGGACCAACCTGCCCGAGTGGGGGATGAAGACCCAAGGTGTGGGCCGGCCAGCTTGCAGAAATTGGCTGGAGAAGATCTGAATGAGAAGGAGCGGAAAAAGATGCAGATGGACCTGACCAAGAAATGGCTCTCAGAGCAGATAGAAGAGAGGCAGAGAATCCAGCACCAGGCAAAATATGCAGGTTAGTCTCTGCCCATATAGGTTTTAGGATAAGTAAATCCTAAATAAATGTAATGTAAAATTGCCCAGGGTGCATTTTTAAGCACTTTTGCAATTTACATTCATTATTTTTTTTTAGTTTCAGAGCTATTTAAGTTTTTATCAACAGTCAATACAATTGTAACAGATCAGAGCAAGATCTTTTGGAAGGTATAATATTGCCATGACTGTACAGTAACATGGCACAAAATGTATTATATTGGCAGTTAATAAAAACCTAAATATCCCTGAAACTGAAAAATAGAAATAATACTAGAAAAATAGAAAGATACTTAGAAACACTCCCTGAGCAATTGTACATTTTATATGGGTTTACTAATCCTTAAATTCTATCCTATATTTGTAAAAATATTTTTTTTTACATCAGAAATTCAGTTTTATATTGTGGAGGATGTTCAGCCATCATTTATTGGTTGTTCAAATAAAGCTTGGGACCAAAAACCCTACACTGGAGAAAATATCATTTAAGTGTGCATGAAAGTATATATGCATTTAAGGCATTTAATGGTTATTATGTATTTTGACAGTGATGTTTTCTATAACACATGGTGAATATTGCTTGCAGCTCCCACTTGATGAAGTCCCCTCTGATTAGACTTCAAAAGTGCTCATATAAAATGTGATGGAAGCACATTAAAATAAAACAAAGATAATACAACAAATAAGGGTTGATTCACTAAAGTGCGATAAATCGAACGTTAAAAATTTTATCGCGTCTTAACACGCGATTCACTAAAAGGATACTTGCGGTAATTTAGACGCGATGCTGTTTGCGTTATTTAAGTCGCGAAGACTATTTTCGTGCAGTATTTGACACAACGCGCGATAATTAACGCAGCGTGCACAAATTGTCACCGCGTGCGAAAAAACGCACGCCATATTAGCCATACACACCATTACTTTCGTAAAACTACTGTTCTGAAAATGCCCATTTCCCTGCAAACTGGCGGCTGCATCACTCTAGGGCCAACACAGACTTGAATAAATCCCACTGTAAAGTCCATATTGTGTTGCCAAAAGCTCATGAACTGTACTTTTCTATAATTACCGCCTGCCCCAAGTAGGTGTTAATTTTCACACAGACTAATGCGATATTTAGCACATCTAAGTGTTCGTGAATCATGCGTTAGTATTATTTCTGGGCAATAATTAATGCAATGCATTCGGTTGCGTGCTATTTAACGCACGCGATATGCGACTTAACCAATGCGTTTTTTTCGCGCCAATTTTAGCGCAAAAAAACATGCGATAAGCATTATCGCACTTTAGTGAATCAACCCTATAGTGTATTGCGTTTGCAATAGGACATCAATACACCCTTAGTGTAGAGTGCAACACACAATAAATATAAAGTGCAATGTGCTAGTGAACTCCTTCACCTACATTTTTTGGTAAGTGTGCACACTCACCAGACCCAAGAGTACAAACGCCAAAAGTTTGTCGAAACCTCTAACCTTCTGGGTGAATCACACAGGTGTTTGGTTCAGTAAAAGGAAACTGAATGGAACACTTATTTCGCTCACAATGGTTACTAATGTCTTGTCCAACAGACAACTTATATGACAGGAAGAGGGTAGAACTGGATGAAAGAGCTCTGCATCTGAGCACTATGGAAGAAGAATGCAGGAAGGCTATTAGTCTGGCCACCAAAAACTACAATGAGGCACTGGTGAGTTAAAAGGCTACCTGGTATGGCAGGAAAGAGCAGCTTTTTATATTTCCCTGCACTGAAGCTAACTATCTGTCACCCCAACCCTGCAGGGACTGGAAGCATCAGAGGGCAAAAGGCTGAGGAAACAACAGGAACAAGATGATAATTTTGCAGAGATCTATAACCACCTCACAGGAGATATTTTAACAGAGGACCCTGCTGCTGCCTCCAGTAGTTATGGACCCCACCGTGTTATACCTGATCGCTGGAAGGGAATGAGCCCCGAGCAGCTCCAAGCTATACGAGAGACCCAGGAACAACAACGCCAGGAGAAACACGTAAGGGCATAAAAAGTGTTACCTGGGCTATGCTACCAATATGGCCCTATGCTTGACTACGGCCACCACAGCCTCTATTATGACTGATTTTAGTCTAGTATACATCCAGAGTTATGACAAAAATATGACTGATATTTTTGTTGTATACATTTAGGTGCCTTCACTGATTTAGTTATATCATGTAATTTATATGGGTGCTTGGATGGTGCTCCCCATGTGTAGCTGTCACTTATTCTATCATTTGATACATATATATTTGATCCAATATAATGATGTGTAAGTGGGCTGGGCCATTAACAAGGCAGCTATAGAAACTGTTTTGCATAACTGTGGGTATTTTGCTTTTATGGGTTCATTTATTTGGCCCAGTTAATGGTGTGTGGGTGTGTGGAGCCTGTTTTTAAGAACATAAGGACACATATAATGAATGGAATGTAGGGGTTTCAGACCTGCATTGCTCCAGATGTTCTACTCCCATCTCCCTTCTGATAGTAGTAGTTCAGTAATACATGGAAGGCTATAGATTGCTCATATCTGCTGCAATTAATGGTTGATACATTTGATGTTTCTTTATTTCAGAGGTTGAAAGAGCAGGAGAAGCAACTAGAGGCCGAGTGGGACCAGCAGAGGTTTTTGGCAGCCCGGGCAGCAATGACACTGGAACAGCAAGAACAGGAAATGAATAAAGAGCTGAGGAAGAGACTGGATTTATATAACCAGCAGCTGAGCAAAGAGCAGAAAGCACAGTGAGTGACCAGCACAGGCCCGCATATGCCCTGCTTCGTAATTTCTTTGAACTGCAATAGTTTATCCCCACCAGTGTGCAAGCAGTGCTGCAGGGTACACAACCAGGTTAAGAAGTTGCCAGGTAGAGCAAGCTGCATACAGATGAGGTTATGTCTCTCACATTTTGAGTTTTAGCCTACATAAAATGAATAAACTAGCCATACACATGCCAATAAGAGTATTGGTATGTGAATAGTGGCTTACAAATTACAAAAGAAAATAATATGCTGATGCATAGTGTTGGCCAATGCATTGTGCACTGGCAGATGAAATAAGGAGGAGCAGCAACTCATATTTGTGAACATTATCTTTGCACAAACTATTGCAACAATATAAAGGCAACTATACCATTTGTGGCTATATGTATGCTCCCTGTTTGTTTGGGTCGTTGCTTGATCAGTTAGCAAGCATACCCACTTACGCAGGGGCAAAATCCCGATGAAGGCATAAGCATAACATCCTGTTGGATGGTCAGCTATGGAAGACAAGGGTTGTTTGTAGATCACAAAACACAGTAAAGGATACATAGTCATTGGGCATCCATTTTGTGTGTATTTAAATGTATACATAGGGACTGCCTTATTGTTTCTCCTAGACAATACTTTGTAAGGGTACAGTAGTGTTTATGTCAGTTACAACTCTTTTGAAGTGAGTAAGGCATTTGTGTTGGGAGCTGTGCATAGAACAGAATTCTGGGACAGCAGCACAGGTGAACGTTAGGAAAGATTTCTGCTGGCAGAGCACCCCAATAACACACTGTACCCTGCTCATTATATGCTGATACAATGGAGTTTGGTTTTATCACTGACTTAAATTTCCCCCATGTGTTTTCCCTCTAGCCTGGAATACCTGGAGAAGGAAGTATATACTAACAACCCCACTGCCCACTTCTTCACTCAGTTTAACACTACCAGTCGCTGACTGTTTGGGACCTTGCCAAGGTGCAGACTTCTGCCTCCATTCTGACCACGCTGATGCACCGACCTGGGACCTGGGTCTATACTTTGCTGTGCTTGTGCCTTTAACAGATCAATAAAGTAGAGATATTTGGAAAAAAAAACTGAATTTCACTTTTTTTTACTGCTTAGATTGTGTGATTCAAAACCCCAGCATCCAGCTACATGTTCTCTTTGTAATATTGCAATGAGATATATTGATATACCAAGTAGAGCATTATGGCAGTGGGGAACTAGACAATATGTGGCCCCACAGCAAAACTACTTTAATGCCAACTAAGCTTTGAGAATTAGATATTTGTTAAAATACTGTTTTGGCTATATATGTAGCTTTTCCCTTTATTTTCACTTGTAATGAAAATATGAACCCTCCCCCCCCAGTCCATTAAACCCCAGAATAATGACACAACTGTTTTGTATTCTATATGTGAAGACAGAGGTTTATTAATAGGATAAAACCGTGGCTCCCAAATAAACTCCTGATGGAGGCGCTGCCCAAAGGCAGAGCTTAGGATGGGAGGGGGGCTGCTATGTTCCTTCCTTTACCTTGTTGTGTGTTTTGACCCTGAGGAAGGCAAAAAATCTCTGTGAAGCTTGGGCTCTGCTTCACTAGAGGGAACAATTCCTTCCTGACTCCTTAACAATTGGTTTTGGTCCCAGGATCAATACCCAATCTTGCATATTCCCACAGCATAGGGCTAGGAACCCAGACAAGAATATGGCTGCATGCACATAAGCTTTCCAGCCGCTTGGTGCCCTCTGCATTCCTCTCCATTTCATTTGACTCCCTGGTGGCCTGCAGACCCCCGCACCTGCAGCCCGACAGAAGGGAGAAGAATACAGAGGCCACTTAGTGGCTTTAAGGCCCATGTACGTATGCCTTAGCGTCTATAGAAATGTGAAGCACTAAAAAAGAGCTGTGATAAAAATAATCCTTTTATTCAGTCATTTTTAAAAAGTAAAAAAATGCATGTACAACAGTGGACCTTACACGTTTCGTGGCCTCTCGCCACGTCCTCAGAAGCATCCATGCTTCTATAGACTCTAAGTTGATTGTGTGGCTGTCTGGGAACTGGCCAGTGTGTAGCACAGAATTAGCTGAGTCCAGTAAGTGCTTCAGTGATTTAATGTGTGCCATGTACATATGCTGCCTGACGGTAAATATACCTGCTCTGGGGAAAAGAAGTTGTATGTTGTGTAATGTGTGTAGTGCTGTGAGTGTTGGTATATAGGAAATATACTGTATCACATGACCCTGCCAGCTGGATGACATTCTGGGTGCCCTGTAGAAGGTACGATGGAATGATGCAATCAAAAAATGCAATGTACGACTATAGTAGCACATTAAACTTTACAAGAATGAGTTATCTAAAGCACAATGTGATAGATTTGAATCCTTTATGCCATTTGAAAGAAACGTAAAGAAGTAAAGATGGCCACACGTAAAGATTTGCACCACAACATAAAAATGAGCACAAAAAGAGAAAAGGAAATGCACACAAAAGGATTTGCTGGTGTAAAAAATGTAAATGTAAACAACATAAAAATGGGCTTCTGCAAACTTATGCCAGTCTGTCACTAAATGGCACTGATTGACCCCCAAGCCCAAAAAACAGGCAATGCTCACATAGCCCAAACTCTTCCCTTTGTAGCGCTGCACCTTCCTGCCAACTGTACTCAGCACAAGCACAGCTTTATATCTCCCATCTCCCTGCCCCCTTCTCTGAATGGGCAGCAGCTGCTCTCTTCCTGGGACAGGGGGTGAGGCTTTATGAGGTACTGGAGCTTGGCATTCACCTGTGTGACACCCTCAATGGGGTAAAGACTGCAGAGAAGGAGTGAGTTGCACTTTTGACGCTGCTGTTGCTCTGGCCTCTGGATTACTGGAGCTCATTACTCTAGGTATTACTATCGGTTCTCATAGGCTACTGGTCTGGGTGTTGTGATCTGGAGCGGCCACTAATCCATACAGGTGAGGAGGGCAGGTAGGTTTGATAGAGAGGTGGGTTTGATAAAGTAGAAATAGAGGAGGAAGAATATCTGACAAACAAAGGTCAGAGAACAAAATGAGCCGGATGTGGTCAGTTCCACAGATTGAGGATGATTAGTAAATTAGCAAATGCCCATACCTGATGCACTCTTACCTTCCTGTATGTTACCCAACCACTTAGATTGTAAGCTCTACGGGGCAGGGACCTCCTTCCTACTGTGTCTCATACCACATGGCACTTATATATATATATAGTTATTGTATTTATTTATTATATCACTTGTCCTCCCTGTGTGTAATTTTGTATTCTGTAAGACTGTACAGCGCTGCGTACCCTTGTGGCGCTTTATAAATAAAGTTATACATACATACATACATACATTAGTAGGTAAAGGGTTCCAAACCCAAGGGATAGCCTGCCCCCAACTCACTGGCAAAAAAACAAAGTGGAAATCATTGTACATTTCAGCTCTTAATATTTCCATTAAACAAATGGAAAATAAATATTAATGGGAGTGAATTTGAATATATTACACTCTTTACTGCTGTTAATTTTTGCAGGTATAAATAGGCTAGATAGACTCACCTATTGATTAAATCAAAAATATCTGGGGTAGTCAAAAGCAGTGAAAGGAAAGTCTTACAGTTCCGGGCCTGATGACACATCACTTGCCACTTGTAACATTTCCCATGGAATTTTCTACACCGGCGCCATACTTTACACAGTGCAGACTGGGCCTCAACCTCATCAGGAACAGGACAGTTTGACTGTATGTGGCCTATTCTACCATACTGGTAACACTTTGGAGGTTTCCAACTCCACAATACTTTTTATTCAGTTCAGTCCCTTCCCCAAGAGCTCTTAAGTCCCTCCAGGTAGCGCTACCTGCCTCAGAGTACCTTCCCCTATGGAAAGGTGGCTGCTCCCACGTAGCAAACAAGCGAGTAATACCTGTCCTTACCAGGGGACACACACGGAGATTCCTCAGAGGACTCTGTAATCACCAGCAGCGCAGCAGATTTCAGGCTTTGCAGTTTGAACACACACAAATGGCACTGGCTACTTACTCTGGTTCTCTCTTCCCAAAAGCTGGCAAAACCACAGGGGCTCCCTTTATAAACTGCTGGGTCTGCTCCTGATTTTTTGGCTCCAAACCTATGCATACCTCCTCTCTACCAACAGTGCACTGGGGCATCCAGCCAATCAGGTTCCTCCCCAGTCTTTAGCCGGATGATGTCACAGACAGAAAAATAGGGGAAAGAGTTCTTTGATCCCCTACATAACTTTTACCGACTCTTCTATTTTAGGATTGTCATGGCCAGGGTCGGACTGGGCCAGACCTGACCCTTGCCAATCAAATTTACGCGCTTGGAGGAGGACATCGGGTGGGAGGCCCTGCGAGGTGGGTTAGGGGGGCCCCTGCGGGGTGGGGGTTAGGGGATACGTCTGGCTGGGGCACCTGCAGGTCCCCTGGGACAGCAGCCCCGGTGGGCCCTTCACCCCCCAGTCCGACCCTGGTCATGGCTGCAGCATAAGGCTGCTTCGACAAGATAGACTAGAAAAAAATAAAAAAACATGTCCAGGAGAGCATTAGAAGATAAAAGTAGAAGAGATCTTGACGGTTCTTCCATCTGTAAATTTTTATACCGGAGTCAGGACATATGGAGGCAACTCTCCTGACAGAAGAGTGGGAGCTACACGTGCCACATGACTGTGAAGTTGCAACTTCAATCTAGTCTATAGTTTGTTTGGTGTTGAGCACCAGAGATTAAAGGATATCATAAATCACTTTGATGATGCTCCATCTCAGAATGAATGATGCTGCTGCGTCACCCCACATTTTGCATTTTTTAAAAACTGGTGCTGCATGGGCGGTTGGGTTTCCTTCTGTAAGTGAGCACGTCCGGCAGTGGAGATCTTTCAGTCCCTATGGGCACTGTATCAAAGTACCAATAGTGTAGATTTACTCAAATGTTTCAATCTATCCATTAGATTTGCCTCTTTGCAATTAACATTCCGTAACAGATTTTAATAATGTGAATATTATTCAGGAGTTGAAATATATGTGTGATGTAAGTATTTAGATATCATAATACTTTTTACTTGTACAAATAAAATGTTTATTTTAAATTAAATATACACAAGTCAATTTGTTTTAATTTATATATTTGTAAGGAGGTGAAAAATGCTGGTGCAAAGAGAGGTAGCAATTTGTTTACTTAATATGTGTCCTGGTGAATTAAATGTTATAAAAGTGTTATTGGTTTTTTTGGCCACTAGGTGGCAGTAGAGTAATTTGGGTATAATTAAATAGAACATGCACATGTGCGCAGTGCCACTGACCGCTAGGACAAGGTTCCATGGTAACAGAAACCTTATTAAGTTTTCATTACGCAGAAAGAAATACAGGAGAAAAACAAAAAAGTAAAGGAAATTATAACACTGGAAATATAACATACAACGTAATAAGATAATTAGGAAAAAATGGTCAAATGATCATGAGGTCAGAGGTCACACCATTTAAAGCACCAGAAGCTCAGGTCAATTACATATGGCTTACATCCCCTTAATACAGTCTTAAGGCAGGCCATACACAGGCAGATTTTAGCTGCCAATTCAGCAGATTATCTGCCTGTGTATGGGTATCCCCGACGGGCCTACCCGACTGAAATCTGGCCTAAAATTGGCCAGATTTCGATTGGGCAGGTTTGATTTTGCATCAGACCAATGAACGTATTGTATCACTGATAGAGTCCTCAGTCCAACGGTGCCTATGCCCGCAGGTTTAATTTGATCGTTTGGCCCTAGGGCCCATCTTATCACCCATCTTAGGTGGCAACCTCGCCAAATGAGCAGATCTTACAGTGTATACCTGTCTAGACTGTCCACATAATTCCAGTTTAGCCAGACTTTATGGAAATTCACTATAGTATCATATTTAAGAGATTAGCCCCCTTATGTAATAAAAGGTACTAAATTTGCCCAAGAGCACTTACCCATAGCAACCAATAGATGTTTGCTTTAAAACAAGTTACCAGTAATTCTACCTGCTGATTGGTTGCTATGGGTTACTGCTCCTCGGCAAACTTAGTGCCTTGTATTACATAACCCCCTAAATGCTAACTTTAACGTGAACAACCCCTTTAAAGGCAATAAGCCTTTTTATGCATTAGAAAGGGACAGTTGGGAAGATTGCATTACAGTTTTCCCTCTTTTATTTAAATGTTATTGGGTTGAGGTATTGCAGTCTGTGTTTTATTTAATTTTTAACCAAACCACTGTCAACCAAAACTAGTATAGTGCAGTATATGTGAGTCAATAAATCAGGCAGCAGCTATATAAGTATATAAGTGCCATACTTTGGGGCCGATTCACTAAAGGTCATTAACACTTTATGCATAGTTTTATGCATTAAAAAGTGTTCGTTAATTAAGTAACAACAACCTGGGATGTAAAAATATGCAAGCCCCGTATACCCTTAATGGGACTGCACTAGGCAAATCCATAATGGAGAAGGACCTTGGAGTCCTTGTAGATAATAAACTTGGCTGTAGCAAGCAATGCCAGGCAGCAGCTGCAAGGGCAAACAGGGTTTTGAGCTGTATTTTGAAGTTGTGGAATTCCCTCCCTGAATCAGTTGTGCTGGCTGATACATTATATAACTTTAAGAAGGGGCTGGATGGATTCTTAGCAAGTGAGGGAATACAGGGTTATGGGAGATAGCTCTTAGTACAAGTTGATCCAGGGACTGGTCTGATTGCCATCTTGGAGTCAGGAAGGAATTTTTTCCCCTATGCGCCAAATTAGAGAGGCTTCAGATGGGGTTTTTTGCCTTCCTCTGGATCAACTAGTAGTTAGGCAGGTTATATATAGGCATTATGGTTGAACGTGATGGACGTATGTCTTTTTTCAACCTAACTTACTATGTTACTATGTAATTTCGCTACTAGTCATATTGCGCAAAAATCTCAATCAAGTATCGTCCTAGAGTGATGCATCCTCGAGTTTTCAGGGAAACTGTCAGTTTTAGAATGGTAGTTTTCAGAAAGTAACGTGCGTAATAGTGTGCGCTAATATTGCGTGCTATGAAATAACGCATAAATGGACAATGAAATCGCTTCTTAATTCAGACAAGTGGTCTTTTTGTGAATCGATCATTAATTCTCCAAATATAAGAAGTGATATTTTTAACGCATGCTAAAAATAACACTCGTTTTTTTGACCTTTTGTGAATCAGCCCCTTTATATTAAACCATTAAAATAACTTTTAGCATGTTATAGAATGGTCTATTCTTAGCAATTCTTGAACAGGTCTTCATTTTTTTCATATTTATTTTTTTATATTTTTTTAATTATTTGCCTTCTTCTTCTAACTCTTTCCAGTTTTCAAATGGGGGTCACTGACCCAGTCGACCAAAAAATGATTGCTCTTTAAAGCTTGAATGTTGAATTGTTACTTTTATTACTTACCTTTCTATTCAGACCCTCTTGTATTTATATTCCAGTCTCACATTCACACCACTGCCTTGTTGCTAGGGTGATTTACAGCCTAGCAACCAGATAGCAGCTGAAATATTAAATTGGAGAGCTGCTGAGCAAAAAGGTAAATAATTCAAAATAACACAAATAATAAAAAGACCAAATGCACATATTCTTAGAAAAGCATTCTACAACATAATAAAAGTTAATTTAAACTTTTTTAATATACTGTATATATGTATATAATATATATATAGTGAAGGCTGTATATAGGTCCGGTGCTGCCTCCGCACTGGACCTAAACATGCCCCTATGTCGTGCATATGATGTCACTTTTTCAAAGCCTGAGACCCCTTACCCCCCTCACCCCCAGTTCCATTGCTGGATTTCCATCTGCGGTGGAGGCTGGGGCATTTTTTTTTAAAGAAAATATAGGCAGCCAAGGGCCACCCCCAAAACCCAAAACATGCTGCCCTAGGCACTGGCCCTCGGGTGCCTTATTATAAATACACTCATGGATATAATTCATCCAATGATTAACCCACATAATCTCTTGTAAAGAGAAAGTGCATAAGTGCTTAAACCCTTTCACTGAAAGTAGAACATTTTGTTTGTGTTTACTGATGATTTTTAGTTTGCCTAGGGAATCTATACAGGGTGCTAAAGCACTAAGGGGCTAAATGGTGCACCCCTTAGTGCTTACTTAACAAGCACTTGCACCTTGAAAATCCAGTGCTAGGCGCAGCGAGGAGTGTGAGGCTCTTTACACTGTGCCATATGAATGTAGGGGTATCCACACCTACCACACATGCCCCCTAACTACCGCTCCTTAACTTATGCATCTAAATGACGCACAAGTTAGGGGGTGGGTTTTACGCCTACATACCTCCCCCTTTCCACCCCTTACCAGTTTAGTGCAGACTAATGCTGTCAGCTGTCGGGGGAAGTCCAGCCTTGTTCGTAAAGTCCAGAAGGCAGTGTGCAAAGTGCAAAAAAGTTTTTTGCACTTTGTACATAGCGTTCTGTTAATGTAAATGATCTCCAGTGATGTAACAATAGAGAAAGCAGACCCCGCGGTCCTCCATTTTACATATAAAGGAGAGCAAATGGGTATTTATATACGAGTGTGTGGGGGGGAGGCAGAATGCATCAGGGCAGGGGGCCTGGTAATTTTATTACTCTGCACTAGGCCCCTTTGAAGATTTTTCTTGCAGAGGGGCCTGGTGCAGAGTAGTTACGCCACTGATTACCTCAGTAATGTAATGCTTACAAACTGCCTTTATGTCCCTGGGTGGGCACAAGAGTAAAGCGTAGCATCAAGATGTAGAAGTAGCTGTGCCAGCTGAGTGCCCTACTGCTCCTTCCTGGCACCTCAGAATAACACACAATGTAGGGCAGAAGGGAAAGACACCTATGTACCGCCGTTGTGTCCTTTTTTTATGAAGCACAGCCTAACACATTCTATTCAAAGCATAGTCCACAGGTCTCTGTGCTCTGTGGTTAGACTTGGGGTCTAACTACTTTTCCACTTACTTGTTCCTTATATTTAGGCATTACTTATAATCACCCAGGTGGTTGGTGGCATTATTTGAGCCTTACCCCATAACACCCCTTGCATGTCAGTCTCAGCTTGAACGCTATACTCTACCTGCCAAAATATGTTCTTTATGTTGCACTCTACACTGGTTTTGTAAGTGTAATACCTTGTCCCCAGTATCAAAAAAGTTATCAAAAAAGTTATAAACCCAGTCGGTATTTGATCCAGCCGGTAAATCACATGATAGGGGATCAGGGCTGAAATTACAAATTGACCAGCAATGTAATTGCCAGTCAATTTGTAATACCCTAGGTATCACTCCCTTCCTTGACCCTCTACGATGATTACCCCTCAGAAGGCCAGACCCATCTATACTCAGCCCATTTTCCCACCCACTCTGCTCATTTTCCCACCCCATGTTACACCCCCACCTACTCCCCGGAATAATCTTAAAAAAAGGTGGAAACCCTTGTGTCACCATCTCCTTGACCCCCCTCCCTATCTGATACTAGCCTTGCCCCCCTGTGAGTTCCCACTGACGGCCCACCACAGCACTATAACCATAGCTAACAAATCAGGCAGTGCAGAGAATAACCAATATTGGCAATAATTTCCAGGAATCCCTAATCCCTTTATTTACACAAAAATCGAGATCACAGCAATGTACAATAGAGGCATGGAGATGCTGTACAGCGCCTATATACACAATAAGACTAAATTATTTACAGGCCACACAGGTTTCAGTTACAGTATGGCACCTGCAATGCTGTTTTCCAACATGCGCATCATTGCCCTTCTGCAGCCAGGAGTTAAAATATTTCATATTCTGGCAATGAGCTGATTTTGCTGTGTGTGTGGCACAGGTTGCTCTTTAATCCATACTATATGTACATTAAACACCTTCATAATAATAAAAAAAATTCACAGTTGCTTGGGGACAATTTGGGGGTTTAATGCCCTCAGTTCTGGAATGGCTGGAAACATATGTACATTTGTGCAAACAAGTTTAACTCTTTGACCCCCCCCCCCCCGCTACCCTTACTCCTTTCTACCCCACTGGGGCTGTCATTCTGCCACCTGGTATGGACCAGTCCATTGCTCCACTTCCAGGGAGCACAGGCAAAGTCTTCTCTTTCTCAAATTATTTGTGATGCCCCTGCAAGAGCGCCACCTAGAGAAAGATTCTCTCCTTCCTTCATGGCTACCTATGCAACCTATGAATTCCAAACTTCATTTGCTGTAATGGGTCCTTTGCGTTTGATGCAGACTGTAAAGTGGCATTACAGTTCCATTAACACAAGCATATATAATCTCTATACCATTTGGCACTCACTGCATCTAACTGTTGGGTGACTGGCCCTAGGATGTCAGGTTCTGCTCTAGGGCATCCAGTACTCACACACTGGTCATTTCAAATAAGAGCTGTATTTAGGGGTGAAAGCAGGAATAATTGCCTCCTGTGCTCTATGACTAGAGACAGCCCTGTGCTTTATCTTCAGTGGTCAATGGAAGGAGATGTATTGGCCAACTGGACAGCTGTGGATGCTATTTTCTGTTTCATCACTAAGATGGCACTTGTGCATCAAAGTTCCAAACACAGTGGATCAGTAGTTCCCAAACTGTTGTAATTGGGGCGGGAGGGGGGGCTCAGCTTGAAAGTTAGTTAGGGAAAAGGCCTATTTGACATATACACCTATGTTTTATGACCAGTACGTTTTATGGTTTTTGGAATAAGCAGTGATGGAGGTCACTATATAAGGACTCTGTCTTACTGCAGTGACAATTAATCGTCCTCTCCAGGGGGTGCAGCAGCCATTTACCATCCAATGTCTGCCACTGGTCACATAGACCCAATTTGAGTTAAGTCTTTTGACCCAAGGGGTCCCAGCAATGTTTCACAGTGTGTTACTGGCCCTTTGGCAGAGATGATGTGTATATATAAAAAAAAAGTGCTGATATTTGACCTTGTGGGTCGACAAAGGCCCTTCCATGCCTGTCCTTTCTCTCCGACAAGTCCTGAATGTTTTACAATTCACTGAATCGTACTGATGGCTCCAGTTTATGTGACAGAGCTGCCAGCACCTTGTCGAATTTGTTGTATCTCTCCACCTGGCTGCCCAAGGCCCCCCGGCTTCCCCACAGCATCCGCATCTGGAATTCTGTGCTTGAGACTTCTAAGAGATCGGACCTGGGATGGAACCCTACGGAAAGGCAGAAAGAAGTAGATCAGGTGACCATGATTTTATATGTGATATTAAAGGGTTGGTTCAATTTCAGGTTAACTTTAAACACTGTATGTTATAGAATAGCCAGTTCCTAACAATTTTTTAGCTGATCTTCATAATTTTTTAATTATTTGCTGCCTTTAATATCATTCATGACAATATTCCCCAATAATAATTCTTGCCTTTGTTGGCCTTGTCCATATCTTTCTTTAGCAGTGGCTAAAAGCAGACTAAATGTCCATGGTTGGTAAGCCATACTTTCAGGCTCTGCTTACCTTGTAACCTCATCTCTGCGTTGGTATGGTAAAGGCCTCCATGATGTGCTACCATCCGGGCAGCCTCCAAGTGTGCCATAACCACTTCTACGCCATTATCAGAACTGTCCCAGGGGTCCCCACCATCCAGCAGAGGGTTGTCTCGCTCCAGAAGGGTGATGAGGGGAATGATGTGTGGGAAGGTGGTGTTGCTCAGAGGAAGGCTTTCTACAAATAGATACACATAGGATTAGCAATTACCATAATGGCCAAATCAGAGCAATCCAATCTGCCATTTTTAATGCTCCTGTGAGCAACAAATGCATAAAGCCATTTCACATAGTGATGCAAAAGGACCTCACCTTTGCCCTCGTTCATGCTTTTCAAAAATGGCTTCAGCTTCTTCTCATACAAGATGGCCCCCTCCGTGTGCCTTTGCCTCAGGGCTACCCATGTTTGCTCCAGGCGGGAGATCTAAGAGAGAGCAGGAGGCAGGTGCCATGGTTACCACACTGGCTCAAGAAGCTGTTATAATGCTTATACCCATTTGGTGGGGCTTACCCCAGGTTCTGCCACAGCCTCTCTCCAAGGAGAGAAGTACTCTAATTAAGGTCAAGTCATGGTGATAGCAGTGTAACATATCAGTTGGTTTGATTGACCTTCCCAAGAATTGCCCTTTCCTGTACCTGTGACATTTCCAGTGCGTTCATCACAGCAGCGAAACTGAACATGTTTCCCATGGTGCCCTTCAGCTCCGCTGCCAGCTGGATAGTCTTGTGCAAGAGAGCAGCCCTCTCCTCTGTGCTCCCCGTGCAACCCAAGATGTCTACTGCAATCATGATGGACATGGTGTGAAACCTGTAGGGGAGAAATTGCAATTTTTTTTTAGTCCAGCAGATACATGGGATACACGGGATACACAAGAGCAGTTTCACCGGTGATAGTGAATTAGTTTCACAATTTGGATGCAACACAGCAAAATTCTACCTGCTGCATGGTATGTACATTGGCACAGGGGGTATCAATTGGTCTAAGATGGTAAAGCTATGAACATTACAAATTTAGGCAGGAGATAATCAGTATTTAGAGCACAAACAGAGATAAATGTCCATTCTAGATAATTATAACTAATGGGCAATGTTCACCAATCCCCCAGTCTGCCATAGGGCAGGTGAAGTGGCAATTTTGGGGCTGGTGCTGCCCCCTCTTTCCTGCTCTGTGCTTAGAACCTTAGCATCAGAACGCGTCCAGAGAGGGCTGCAGAGAGTGCTCGCTCTTAAAGTTACCAGAGGCAGCTTTTTGTCACCCCTGGTAACTGGCTGCTCACTGCGGCAGGAGCGGCCCTGGACTGGTGATAAGGACAGTGCTCATTTGTACCCAGCATCCACTGACACTTTCTAACTTGAATAGGGAACACCAACATATCACCCTCAGACTGCCCCTCATGAATATAGAGATGCAGAAAGCAAGTGATTTACATACATCCACAGCAAAAACATGGTGGATTGTGCCTGTTGTTTTGCATTTTGCAACCTATCCCGCTATCTGTAAATGAGCCCTGCAATCTTGCCAATGCCTCTGTAATTCACCCCTAGCGCACAGTGAACTTGTCATTCTTTCTTTAGATCCATAGAAATAATCTCTCTCTCTATATATATATATATAAATATAGTAAATAAAGAAATCCCTATTATATTGTAAATCACTGAGGAGTTCCAGGATCATATAAAAGCACAAGGCCAAAGACTTGCCTTATGTATTTTAGCAGGGGGTACATTATTTATTATAATACCAAGTTTTAATGAGTTATGTGACTGAAAATACATCACTGAGCACCAATTATAACTGGTGACATCACTAAGCAAAGTTTATAAGGATATTCATGGTTCTTGTGTATTATATATAGATATATGTTCATGTCTCATATCTTATATAGCCCATAGCTTAGGTACCCATATCGTAACCAACCCATAGACATAAGTTTCCCAAAAATAGAGGGCCTTCCCTAAATACCTTTCTAGTAGGTCAAGTCGCAGTTGGTGGCCATGCGGCAGCGTCAATAGCTCCATGCCTGAACTTACTCCCATAATCCTTTGCATTTCTTTGGTAACACAGAGAATCCTGGCAACCTGGGAACAAACGGATGTTAATTAATTTTCCCTGATTCGAAACATTTTCAATATTGTGGAAGACACCAAAGGGAATAGTACTCCAATAGTAGATACTGAATCCCTTCGCTGGCAAAGGATGGTGGGGGGGGTACTAAATGTTTCCTGTAGTGTTGGCATGAAAATTTAAGAGCTCATTGTAGCATTGCTTTGTTTGCTAAAAATATACAGATATAGCAGCACTGGTTGGCTCCGGAAATGCTGTCTGGCCACTTTGTATGAAATGAGATTAGCATTGATGTGGAGTTAGATAGTAAATAAACACAGGCAATAAAACAAAATATATATATATAGAGACAATATATAGAGGCAATATTGTTGATTTCTTATACACTTAGCCAATAAAAATAATATATATCCTTTTGCTGCCAGCTAGCTAATGATTTTTTTTTTAAGGGATATTGTCATTTTATATTACCCTACTGGTACCCTACTCCTGGCTCTACCCTAATAAGTATTCCATGCTTCCTTTCTGCTAGTTAATCACATCAGTGGTTATCTGGGCAGCATGTGCAAGGGCACTACATTTGATTTGAGTTGCGGGGTAACAAAGTAGAAGCAGTTCTAGACCCTCCAGGACTCCAGTATTAGACAGGAACAATATGGTCATTCATGGTAGCAGTGGAAATCTAGGAAGATGGTAGCAGATATGCTTTCTCAAGTTCTCTACTGCCACCCCACAATCAAATCTATTAGGGATGAAATATCCAAACTAGCCACAGATAGCCTCAGGTCTTGGTCCCAGCACATAGTTGGCCATAATACAAATTGTTTTGGGTGGTGGGCCTATTCTGGTCTGTCTAATTCTTTCTCCATTATAGGGCCCTAAGGCCCATCATAATCGGACCACATGGTTTAAAGCTGCCCTTGCCCCACTGGACTTTTAAACATGGCCAATATATACGTGGCAGGCTATTGGTTTGCATATATAAAGTGTCAATAAGCTATAAACAGGAGGTCAAGTTAGCAGTAATTGTATGTGTATGGCCATTAGAGACTCATTGGTTGGCTTTATGATTATATAGTCACCACTATGTAACCTCCTTACCTCACAGTCTGTTTTTGTGATGTGTTTTGCTATGGTTTTGGCATCAACTTCTGCAAACAGCTCCTTAACCTTTTTCAGGATAGACATCTCTAGAGGTTTGTTGTCTGATGGGATGAGCGTTGACTTAAAGTTTGATGGGTTAAAAGACGATTTTGCTTCCATAGTGGGGACGATAAAGCACCCTGGGTCCCTGTCCACGTCATCCACCCCACGCATGCCCCCTGCCATGGCACACTCATCGACTCTTAACCTTTCCACGTAGCTCTTGGGTGGAAGGGACACGCTGAGTGCATCGTGTGTAGGGGAGGCAGGCCGCAGCTGGCAGTAGTGCCCATTGTCTGGGTCGCTATAACTGTTGATGGAGGGTGAGGGGGAGATGTTTCGGTGTGTGTGACTTGGACTGGAATGATGACTGTCAGCCATATTTAAAGCAGCCTTGTTGTTTGCAGGGCATACATAGGGTTCACTGGATCGTCTCAACACTGGGGAGCCTGGAGTGGCACCAGATAGTGGGGGTTTTACCCTGACAACTGGAAAAAGGAAGAGAAAAAAAGTCAATCCCTGTAGACTGAATCATGCCTCTATATGTATTTCCAGTAGCCAACAAGAATTCTTAAAACAACATTAACTGCTCTACAGGGTCTTTGAGGAATGTTTGGGGATTGTCTTAAGAGACTATATTTCCTGTTTTCATGCTGCTGAATTTAGATCAATTGCATCATAAAGCCAATTCACTACTGGGCAAACATAAAAATGTGCCTTTTCTAAAACAAGGCATAGCATATTGTGCAGCTAGAACATATACATTTGTGAAAACGAGTTGGAGCTGCCATGTTGCTTTATTTGACTGAGCCATTTTTCATGGTCCGCTGTGACATCTGCAATTCTAGACTTTAAAGACTGTGATTATGAGACAAGCCAGTCAGTATGGCGACTTCTGACCATATTGAGAAATACAAATATACAGAGAATGTTATCTGCACACAATAAGCATACGGTAGGGTTCATGCAATATAACATGGCAGTACCCACAGTAAGAATACAAAGAAGGAGTGTTCAGTACTGAGCAATGGGTGCTCAGTAAGCTATACCCTCATACCCTGTATTGGCTAAAGGAAACAGTATGGCAGCACCATGCATATGTATCTATACATTATATAGAGAAGAAATGTTCTGGGCACACATTTAATACTGTGGTTTGACCGGACAATTATGTACTAACCAGTGCTGTAGGCAGGGGACCCTGGGGTCTCTGAAATAGGAGACATTGGAGAGTGCAGGTCTTGTATTTGGTCCACACTGACAGCACAATTTCTGATCATATCTCTATGATGGGGGGAAGAGGAACCGCTGCAAGGAAAGAAGAAATCAGGTTACTGGGTGAGTCTGATCCTTCGGTTCCACCTGAAGGGCTGTAGAGTCAATGGTGCTAATATCCAGGACACTTTAGTCAATGTGACTAGTGATGCATGGGTCAGGAATGAATTATATCTTTGATGGCACAATCCTCCTTGAAGCTACTGCCCCAGGCACTATCCCACTAGCCTAGGCATCTTTGCTGACTTACGACACACCATCAGAACTAACTATAAGTAGACATATGTTTCCAAAGATTCAGTGTTTCCTAGCTCCGGTTTTGGTTCATTAATCTAACCCAAGCCCTAGGCTGCTCTTTGGCAAATGCTCAATTCTAGACTACTGTGGGTACCTCTGCTCCAAGTCCAGAGTAGCTCCAGATACTTTCTACCAGCACAAAGAATAAGGGATTATCTATTAATGCTGCATCTGAAACTGGCAATTCATTTTTCAGCTCTACTTTGGCTCCAGTAGACAGCTCCTGCTGTGAAGCACAGTCAACAAACATAGTCAATAAATAAGCTCCAGTCTGGCTTCTGGGTCTTGTTGCTGACTCCTAGTTCCAGAGCTAAGGACTACCTCTCCCTAAAAGGGATACTTGGAAGCACCTGTGACTTACAGAACAGGGTCCCATTCATTAGTAAGCTCCACCCAGCAGTTGTTTCTGTTGTTATGACCACACTACTATTAACATTTTTTATTTTCTTTTGTAACATCTCTTATCTTTCCGGGCAGAAGAAATGCCTTTCACTCCACTATAAAGCCAGTTTGTGATGCCTTACTGCCCTAGAAACCCAATGTGTCCAGGTTAGTTTTACCTGTTTGGGCAACCATTGCTTTTGTTGATCTTGTCTGCTGTGAGTCCATCTGTCATGGTAATGCTCCTTCTCTTCATGTGACCTTTTTGTGGGCTGCGGGCTCCTCCCTGCCTTCCAGGTGATAGCCCATAGCTGGCTTCCAGGTATCTCAGAGGGTATGTACGGTTGATTGGGCAGTAGATAAGGGCACTGCTCTGCTCTGACACTGACCTCCTGCTGCCCACGTAAAAGCGTACAAGGGCCGGGATGTTGTCAAAGCTCTCCTGCTCAAACAAATACTGTATTCTGGTGTAGCTGTCACTGGTCTTCACCATCACCTTGTTGATTTTAAAGTGCAGAGGTTCATTCTTCCATCGGCAGGTCAGGACATAGTCACCCAGGCTGGTGAGGGAATCCCGTATCAAGAAGTCCCCATTTCTCTGGACCAAGCTTTCAGATACCTGAGGCAATGGAAATATGTGTTATAATGTGAAGGCTCCATGGTTACATAGAGGAAGCTCAAATTACTTCTAGATGTCTCTAGATGACTTCCTTGATTTGGAAAAGATCCAAGCTATGGGCCTCATCAAAATAGTTTTGCCTGGGAATAATATGCCACTTTACCTCTCGTGGTATGCGTCCATGGTACCAGGCATGGCTGCGAAGGTCAGAGCTGTTGAGCTTTAATTCTTCTTCGAGCTCTTTGTGTAGTTTCTCAGGAGGGGTGTCCAGGATATACTTCTCCTTGGAGAACTGTGGGCAACAAAACACAATACACGTTACACGTTACATAGCCATGCACCATAAGATTGTTTAAGTATGTCAGAAAAAAGGGCATATATGCCAGTTCAATCCACTCAAGTAATGGTCTAGATTGGGCTAAGGCCTCAGGTTAACATGTATAAGATGGCACTGCCCATGCCAAGTGGTTGACTGTGGACTGAATCCATCACCTGGTTTAATAGATAATGAGACCCAATCAGATTTGATCAGGACGCCATAAGGTATACAACCAACTGGAAATTGCGTCAAGAGAGGCAAATTACCACCTGATCTTAACACATGTATGGGCACCTTAACTTCAAGTCAACAGGGATATACTGGTCCTGTCTTGTGCATTGTCTTTTTCTGCTTGCCCACGTGTGCATTTCCAGGAGCAAATGAATGAAAAAGAGCTCAGGCTGGCATTCACCCAATTCCTTACACTTCAATATTCTCACGTGCCTTTGTAGCAGCTATTCCCTTTACATATAACAACCACAACCATCTGACCCTGTATTGTATGACATGCTATACAGAGGGCTGAGCCTTCAGCTAGCCCCGATGCTCTTTCCATTGGTAATTAACATTTTCGTCCGATGCGGTCACTGTCTGATCCCAGCTGTTTGAGATCAGCTTTAGCCATTTAAATCAGGCTAAGGATTTCTTATCGCATATGGATTCTGCTCAGCAGCTTCTGGTGCTCATTAGCTTCTTTTCTGTGCCAGGAAACACATTGCCGAGTGAGGTTTAACACTCAGCCCAGGCAGCAGCTACTGTTTCCTCTGGATAAAGCTCACACCATCGTGATCTAATCCCCCTTACTGCGCCCAATCTTAGCAAAGCTGGTCAGGGGGTTTTACATAATACAGACGGTTTAGAGTCATGGTCTGCATTGTAATGAGCTCTAGTGGTTGGGAGAACACCTGAGCCTGTCACCCTTGCAAAGGGCTGGTTCCCCTGCCACTGCGATGATGTAATGCTCCAGAGCTGCTTCTCCCTAGAGAACTGCAAATGGAATCTGTAATTTTCTGTGCTCACAGGGATGTTCTCTTTGCTTGTTGTCTAGCATTCTCATTGTAACCTAGACTCTTGTTTTTCTTTCATGTAAATATCCCTTCTTTATATATAGTACCGACATACATCATTCGCTCCAATGCACTGTCCATGTCAGGTAGGAAATGTGCATCACAGACAATTTTTGGATAAGACATGTGCCCTGGGGGCCCCAGCTTGCAGAAAGTGTTCTTGATAGAAACCATAACTTATATTGCATAATAATTTGTAGGACATCAGGGATGTCTATCAGGGATGTCTACAAATCTCATGCTGCGTTTCTCTATTTAAGGAGTCAGGACCACCAGTACAGATAATATAAACATCCAGACAGAGATCCTTTCCAGTTGCATAGCCTTGTTGTAAAGGGGGTTTGTTTCTTCTGTTTATATCTAGTATAAAAGGATAAAAGGGCCCAGTTCCTGCTTTGCTGACATGGGCCAACCTTTTTGCTGAAACCTTAGCCTCCCACAAAATAGAGGCCCCCAGACTGCTACATATTTGTATATATTTAAAGGCACCAAATCCCTTCCAACATCACCAATTGCAGTTACTGAAAAATCTATTTAGTGGCAAGAACCTTTTTTTACTACCATATTACTGGATTTTAGACAAAATGGTTCCAAGGTTTGCAAATGACAGGGGTACAATTTAACTCACAAAATACCAGTGCTTTGAGGTTATTTTGCACAAAGCTGTTTTGCAGTGTACGTTTTTCCTCCTGATATTTAGTGGGATTCAGCTCCATAGGGAAGTGCTGAGTAAGCAAAAGCAAGAATTAGCTATTTTGTTCCTGCCAGAGGGGCCTTGCTCAGCTTGAGGCTAAACAGCCATAAAGCAGATCAATTCTGCAGCAGAGCATATTTTTTTTAAAGGTTTTTATACCCTTCTCTAGTTCCACTTTAATAAAGTCCTTGTTTACCCCTAATTTACATTTTTAAGGAGATGGGAAACTTTGTTGACATTCCCCTAATTATTTTGAGTTTTTTAGCCATGTGGTGAATAATGAGGGAATTGAGAGGGTAGACTGGTCTAATTATGGGTGGGGACACTCAGCCTGAATACTCCCTGGAGGGTACAAGGCTTAAGTAGATGCTGTTGCCATGCCAACCCACCCCCCTGTTAAAAGCCCTTGTGCTGTGTGTGCGGTCTGATGACTTCCCTGTTACAAGATTTGGCCAGCACCACAAACCCATACTGGATCTATATATTGATTTCTCTCCTTAAGTGCGGACAGGGCACTGCCTGATTCAATAAACCATGATAGGACTTGTTCTTAAACAAAGGTAACGAATATAGACCCAACAGGTAAAAAATAGTCTTTCTACTTCAACTTTATACTTACCGTTAAGAAAAAGGCTTCCAACGAGGTTTTATAGAGCAGTCCTGGTCAACTTGGGGCCCACCTCCATTAGCAAATAATAATGTCTCCATAACCTTCCTTATTTGATATTATTATTATAGAAATAATATATATTTGCCACCGAGCATGCCTACTTGTCTGCTGGGTAGATCTGCCTATTGTATTGTTTGGACATGGCTCACATATAAAAATGGCAAGCTCTGGGTGGCAGCTGTACCTATGCCTGGACTGGCAATCTGTGGGTTCTGGCAAATGCCAGAGGGGCTGTTGTAGGTTGCCATAGACAGTCACTATTTAGTGGGCTGGTGTGTACTTAAAATGTCAGGAGCTATTTTGAATCCAGAGGTACTAATGTACCACATTGCATTGCCCAGTAACCTTCATGTTTCACTGTGTACCCCAACTTTCCCAGAAATACCATACCAGCCCCCTCATTACTAACCAGTGCTGTAACTACTGGTGAAGGGACCTTAAAATGATACCCTCATCTATCACATTTAATTTTCTTAAAGGTATATCCCCACTGAATCCCCTTGTCTCTTTGATTAACTTATTGCAACTATACCGTGTATTTATTTGTATTCATTGTTATACTTTGTATTTATTATTATTTTAATAACCCCCTGTTGTATTAATCCATTCTACTGTTCAGTGCTGCGTACATAAGTAGCGCTTTATTAAGAAAGATTTACATGCATACGTACATACATACATACATACATACTGAATGTACCAGGGGGTGTTGTCTGGGCGAGAGAGGCAGAACACAGCAATGATTTCACACCCTGTTGGGCAGTGCACACAGCTGAACAGATGACATAATCCTGTCTCTCACTGACTCTCTAGATAGTAGCCAGACATTTATAGCCATTGACTAATCTTCTCCCCCCCCCCACCCTGTTTCTTTTTTTTTGCACCTACGTTTTAATACATTTTTGGGGGTTAGTAAGCACCTTTCCTTAACATCGGTGCTGCATCTGCTCCTTTACCTCCTATTGGCTAGGAATTATGTCACTGGTAGAGGTATATAGATGCTGTCATCACCAAAGCAACACCCAGTCATTCATACACTGCCTGTCACATTATGCATTAGGGGCACCCCTTTAAACCGCAATAGATGTGTGTGTGCCATTTTATTATTACCCCCTAAATTCATGCTCACCTTCCATGTCTCCAGTTCTGAAAATACCTACAGGCGGAAATTCAGCTATAGGGGTGGTGCAGTTGCTGTGCGGCCCTCTCTAACCATCGGGGGGGGGGGGGGGGAATGAATTACACACAGCACTAGGATTACTGATGCACCCCATGTAAAGTTCAATGGTTGCTCTGTCCCAGTCAATAGATGTAGCCTACACCCAGGAAAAAAGTAAACACTTTTAGCCCTCCAGCTGTTTAAGTACTTTGCCTCCCATCAACCCCCCTGATCACCTTTAGCTGTGGGGGGATGCTGGGAATTGTAGTTAAACATCAAGTGCAGGAGGCAGCAGGATTCTGTTGAAAGCTGCAGAGGTATCCTAGGGAAAGACAGGTGGGCTTTAGGCATTTACCCCACCTTTTCCTGTATGCTTGTGCACGTGCTTCTGCCCCATCCCAGCCACAGCCTGACCAACACCAGCCTTCTAGCAAAGCAGCACATCAGCACCCCTAACACATGGCTACTAACGGTCCTCTGAATAGCCCAACTGGTCAAACAATTCTCCAATGCAAATCAGCAGTTTTTAATTCAACATGAAACTAGCATGAATTAAGTGCCTTGTGCTTACTGCCCCCCCCCCCCCCCCCAGAATGGGCGCTGCTCCTTACCTGCACCTGCATGAAGGAGCCGCGGTAGAAGCAGCAGGCAGCTGCTGAGAGGGCACTCCACAAACTGCATCTCTCTGTCATGGTCAGTCCAGGTATCCTCCATCCAATGGCACAAAACCCAATCCAATCCTTGCCCTCCGATATCCCCTTTACTTCTATATTCCTAAGTTACTCCACTGAAGAGATGATGCTGCTGCTACTGGTGCTGATGCTGCTGCTGGATTGCAGACTGATGCTTGATGCATTACCTCATCCCTTGTCAAGAGAGCATCATGGGAGGAGCCTAGGCAATGAGAGAAATTTGCTCATAGCCCAAGCCTCTCCCACTAGCTTTCCCTTTCCATCACTGCTCCTATCTTCATATTGTCTCCCTGCCTGAACACTCACACATCCTCCCCCCCTCCATGCCTTTGCTTAGGTTTAGGCAAGGAAGGAGGGGCATGGTGTGTGCGTATAAATGAGCTGAATTGGTGGGGGCAGGGGCGACACATGGGGTAATGGGACCTGCTGAGATGGATTTGGGAAGTGACAGGTGAGGAAAGTAAAAGGTCACTCATTTGAAATCAAATATTCATACCCGTTTATATTTAAAGAAATCATTTAAATTTCCATATTTATAGTATTCTCAACTTCCGCTGCTAACGCAGTGAAGGGGTTAAGTGATGTTCCCTAATTTCTCCTCAATATCATTATTTTGTCAAAATTGGGTTTGTCTTTAGAATACAGCAGCCATATGAATACAATGGCTCTTAGGCTGATGTCCAACGAAGTGGGGCTCCAAAATGCCTTTCCACTGGCAACAATAGGAGTTGCCAGTAAATGAGCCCTTCGCATTGCTTTGGTTTTCCAAAGTCGTGCGAATTTGCCTGCAAGAGGAAATTTTGTGGGGCTTCAGAATATCAAAGCAATGTGACGGCCTTTCCACCAGCAACTCCTATTGTTGCCGGTGGAAAGGCATTTCAGAGCGGTTAGTCACCCACAATAGCAGGCGTTTATCGCAGATGACTGAACCACTCCGTGTGATATCAGGCTTATGATGTTGTTGGACTACAAATCTCTGCTCTTATCATCTGGGTGCTAGGGCTCATATCCCTCTGGTTGCTAGGGCTCATATCCCTCTAGGTTAGCCCCCAGAGGGATAAAAGCCCTAGCACCCAGGACTGTTATCTGGTTGCCAGAGTTTTATATCTTTTGGGTGCCACGGCTCTTATCCCTCTGGTTGTTAGGGCTCTTATCTCTTTGAGTGTTATGGTTCGTACCCTCTGGGTACTAGGGATCATATCTTATCTTTCACAGGCCCAATAAATAGTAACTCTCAGGCATTTGCCAGAATCCACAGATTGCCAGTCCCAGCCTAAAGGTGGCCATACACGCACCGATATTATCGTACGAAACCTCGTTTCGTACGATAATCGGTGCGTGTATGGTATGTCAGCGAGCCGACCGATGTCGCAGGAAGCTGCTGAAATCGGTCGGCTCGTCGATCGGCCAGGTTAGAAAATTTTGATCGGGCGCCATAGAAGGCGCCTGACCAAAATTCTCCCTTCAGAGCTGAATCGGCAGAAGGAGGTAGAAATCCTATTGTTTCTACCTCCTTACCTGCCGATTCAGCCCTGAATGGTGTGTGGCGGATCTGACGATGTTTCGTGCGACCGATGGTCGTACGAAACATCGTCGGATCGCCACGTGTATGGCCAGCTTAACTGTTATGCCTCTGGGTTTCTTATCCTTTTGGGTTCTAGGGCTCTTGTCCCTCTGGGTGCTTGGGTTGATGTATGCTCTGCAGTAACAATAAGCAACAGATATAGAACATATCTTACCTTTACATACTCACTTCCTGCATCAAGTCCACTGCACATACTGCAAAAAAATTGACAGAAAAGGATCATTAATGGGCAAATTTGTCTTGTGTGTCATTCGTTCATCATAAAGGGTTTTGAAGGCACTTACAGAGCCCACAGCAAAACTATTTTAGGTTCCCCACCTAAATTTTGGGGACATTTTTATTGAATATATATTAAAACTGCTGATCAGTCAGCATCTCACTGGTCCTCAATTACCTACTAGGACCCCTCCAGACACTGATTATTCTCCATTTATTTTATAGGAGGATAAATAAATTATGACGATAATGATGAATAATCTGCTGAATCTGGATCTGTACATCTACCCTGAAATGGCAGTAAAAGGAGAGATGCTCTCTACTTCCTATTTTACAAAAACACAGCAGTCCTGTCTTGCTTTTTAACAGAGATCTAGACATGCCCTAGAAAATGCCTCGCGAGGCAACTTCGGTGATTTGCCGAAATCGCCTGCGCAGCGCGACTTACATGTTCGCCGGTGGGATGGTAGTTCGGGGAGATTAGTCGCCCGTGACAAAGGAAATTTGTCGCGGGCGACTAATCTCCCCGTGTGCCAGAGTCCTAAAGTAGTATCTCACACAACACAAGGTCAGATCAATTACCCTTTATCTTAGAGGCATATTTGCTAAAATTGCTGTTTCTCTAATTTATCTATGAAGGAAAAAAGGTGGCCAAACACATAACAATTTTGATCTTTCCTGTGACCATCGCAGGAAAGATCGTTCATTCCCTCCATTGATGTTCAGGGCTGAATCGTCAGATATGGAGGTAGAAACAACAGGGATTCTACCTCCACCTGACAATTCAGCCCTAACGCCGATTTTGCTTGGGCGCCTTCAATAACACCGGATCAAAATCTTTTGTCCCACCCAATCGTCGAGAAGACAAATATCCGAAGCTTTTGTGATATCGGTAGTCTCGTCATCTGCCATATGAGGTTTCGTATGATAATATCTTTCACCTTAAGAAAGCTTAGCTGAGGCATAGCAAACAAAACCACTGAGCATAATCTGAGTCTTTACTTAACAGAAAATAATAACACGCCCAGAGTTAGTGCAGAAAGATGTACGTAATCGTGTTCAATCCCGGTAATTTATTTATTTTTCAGCTAAAAGCACAGAGATTATTGGTGCCCCCTAATAACACAGTGCCATTGTTTAGTGCACTAATTGTGTTACTTCTGCTGGAACCCTGCCATTTCCCTTCTTGTCACTGTTGCTCCCCAGTGTCCGGAGCATTCTATAGGTCCATTCTGCTCTCGGAGCAGGGGACACTGTGTTCCTGGTCAGGTTTCCTGGCTAAAGTGAATCATTGGGGGGTAAGTGTCAGGGTGTGACTTATCCTGGGGTGAAGCCCAAGCACAGGAAACAGCCTGTTGCATCCTTGACTCCACACAATGCAAGGTTTCCTCTGTCTCCTCCCTACATCCTCCCCTTGCTTATTTCTGACTCATGTACCAGATTTCAAAGCTATCCAGGATTCTGCTATCTCAAATTAGAAAATATTTTGCCTGCAATTGAAAGCAGTATTTATCCCTTCCTATTCTATCGTCTTGAATCTTGAAACAATGTAAAAGTATCAGTTCCCCTCCAGGTCTGTGTCAGCTCAGCTGGTTTCTGCTACATTGCTTCAGGAGTCAGAACCAACAGTACAGAGATAGATGCAACCAAGTGCTTGGGGGGTGATGATGCAGGATGCTGGGTGAAGTAGTACTGCTTTGGGGCCAAATACTAATTGGCTCTTCTCTAAACCCTAGTTGGCCATTCCAGTGCACGTTGGGGGTTAAATTCTTTGTATAAATAAATATATGGATTTGGCACTGTATTTATACTGCCATGTATTCTGGGGGGAATGATAGGCAATTGACACTGTATTTATCCTAATGTGTTTTAAGGGCATTTTATTAGGAACTGGCACTGTATTTATCTTGCCATGTGTTCTTGGGAAATTTTAAATGGAATTCGCACTGTATTTATCCTGACATATTTTTGGGCCATTATATATAGAAGCGGCACTGTATTCATCCTGACATGTATTGTGGGGGAGTTTTATGGTTAATTAGCACTGTATTTATCCTGATGTGTTCTGGGGAGATTATATATGGAACTGGCGCTATATTCATCCTGAGGGGGACATTCTGGGGACATTTTATAGGGAATTGGCACTGTATTTATCCTAATGTGTTCTGGGGGAAATATATATGGAGCTGTGCCTATAAGCACAATCTCTTAAAGGAACAATAACACCAAAAAATTAAACACTACTATATACCACTATATAAAAACCCTGGTGTGTAGCCATGGGGGCAGCCATTCAAAAGGAGAAAGGCACAGGTTATACAGCAGCTAACAGATAAACCCTGTAGTATACAATGGTGTCTTATCTGTTATCTGCTATAAAACATGTGTCCCATGGCTACACAGCAGCTTATTTATATAAACTATGGTAGTGTTCCTGAAACAAGTTTTTCCAGTGCAGGGCAACAGTAAATTATATTTTAATTACTTTAAACCACTTTCATTTTTTGGTGTTACTGTTCCTTTAATGAGCAGGCAGTATTGGTTGGTGGTGAGCGGGTTGGGATGGCGAGCAGAGCTGGGACCCCCTTTAGCTTTTAACTTTCTTGAATGTTAAGCCAAGAGAAAATCTTAAAGTCAGCCTTAGGGCTCTGGCACACTAGGAGATTTGTCGCCGGCGATTTTTAAAAGAGCGATTTGGCAACAAGACGAGCGACAAGACGCCAATGCTAAATCAATGGAAATCGCCAGTGTCAAAACATACGAGGCTACTTCAAATCGCCTGCTGTTTCAAATCGCACACAGACCCTTTTCTGAGCGACTTGAGTAAACATGATGGGGGGTTAACTGTTGAGTGTACCATGGGTAGCAGATCGCCTGGAGCTCAACTCGCATGAAATCTCTTCGTGGGTATTGTCGTGGCGACTTGTCGCCAAAGCGCCAGGGGGAAAAAACACAGGTGACAAATCTCCTCGTGTTCCAGAGCCCTTAGAATAAGGCATCTGCAGTAATCTCATCCGGCACTGACAGCAGCCTCCCCATATGTATTCATACAGATATACAGGGAGGGAAGTTTTCTCTTTATATACTATATATCAGGTATATATATACAACAGAGGTTTCTATGGCAGACAGCTGCTGTATCCTTGGCTGCTTATAGCTCCCTACAAACCTCTTCCGAAGCAGGACACTAAGGGGCTGATTTACTAAGACACGAATTCGAATCTGAATTGGAAAAATTCCGATTGGAAAACGAACATTTTGTGACTTTTTCGTATTTTTTGCGATTTTTTCGTCGCCTTTACGACTTTTTGGAAATTGTCGCGATTTTTTCGTAACCATTACGACTTGCGCGAAAAGTCACGACTTTTTCGTAGCCATTACGATTCGCTCGTATCTTGTCGCGACTTTTTCGTATTGAGCGCTCATAAGCGGCGGGCGAAACTTTCAGACTTAGCATGATTTTGGAAGCCTCCCATAGGACTCAATGGCACTCTGCAGCTCCAACCCGGCCCAAGGAAAGTCTCCCATAGGGCTCAATGGCACTCTGCAGCTCCAACCCGGCCCAAGGAAAGTCTCCCATAGGGCTCAATGGCACTCTGCAGCTCCAACCCGGCCCAAGGAAAGTCTCCCATAGGGCTCAATGGCACTCTGCAGCTCCAACCCGGCCCAAGGAAAGTCTCCCATAGGGCTCAATGGCACTCTGCAGCTCCAACCCGGCCCAAGGAAAGTCTCCCATAGGGCTCAATGGCACTCTGCAGCTCCAACCCGGCCCAAGGAAAGTCTCCCATAGGGCTCAATGGCACCCTGCAGCTCCAACCTGGCCCAAGAAAAGTCACCATACTGAAGCTTGAATGAATCTGAATCTTTCGTACTCGGCGCGAAAGCTGCGAAAAAGTTGCGACTTTTCGCGCAAGTCATAACGCTACAAAAAAGTCGCAACATTTTGCGAAACATTCGGAATGGCTACGAAAAAGTCGCAACAATTTTCCGAAAAATCGAAAAATACCGATCATTACGAAAAAAACGCATTCGGACGCCGTCGGAATGTTCGTGGGTAAGTAAATGTGCCCCTAAATTTGCTTATGGGAGACAGCTGCCACAGGTTATAAAATATCTTTACACTCCATTCTCATACAAAACACAGCCCTGAAATTCTCCCCAAAAATACCAGCGGGATGTAACCATCACACCCTTATGGTACTGACGTCATTTGTTACCCACCTTTCTGTTCTGCCTGAAACAATGCAGCAAAAGTCAGCTTTACTCTGAAGCTATAAATCGGCTAAATTGTTTTAGGAGTCAGGACCAGTAGTGCAGAGGAACTACAGATACTGCTTGCAAATGCATCTATATACGAATGTATATTAGAAAGATGCCTTATATATAAAGTGCCTATTTTGCCCATCTTGCCCCTCTGAATGAATAGAGAGAAAAAGAATTCTGGTTCTGGGGATATTGTACTCTCAGACAATGCACCACAGGGGGATGAGACCCCTTGCTCTGCACCAGCCGGCAACAAAGAAAGGCAAAAGGTCACATAGTTACAGTGCACTCTATCACGGCTGGGGGACCCTCTGACTGCCCAAGGGAAAGTAATGAGAAGCAGATGCACTGGGGGGGTATATGCAGAGGCAAATGCTGGGTGTGCACAGGATGACACCGATGAAATAGGAAAGTGTTAGAGCATGCAAGACAATGGGGAAGAATAACCAGGGTCTGCAAATGTTTAAAGGGGAAGTAAAACAGAAAGAGCAAAAAAACAAGAGGGATCTGAGAACATTCTTTCATACGGAGTCATGTTGCACCCTCATGTACTGTAAGTGGTGTGACCGGCAGCTGGCTTTGTTCATTTTTGAATTGTGGAGATTGTAATGCTCTGATTGGCTGCAAGTTGATTCTGTCCCTGCTCACTTCGGAGCAAAAATCATGATAAAACACTTACAAGTGATATCAGCTACACATTCCCTGCATTTGGAAAGATAGATAGCTAGAGCATGTTTAGTTATTTCCGTGTCAAGATGTATTATAGAGAATGATGGCAGCTGTAGTTTAACACTGTACTACAATCACAATTTTGACCATTTGATGCCAGTCCCATATTCAGCCCCTTGCCAATATTTCTCCCCACATGGAACTGCTTTCTCAGAACTGGGTGTGAAAAGCTGATATGATACCCCCTGGGCTTAGGATTCTCAATGTAACCCCTTCAACCAGAGCACTCAGCAACAGACTGGGGCACCTAGTAATAATAAAGCACACACTGGGTTAACCCCATCTCTTTGCTTGTGTGTGAATCTCAGCATGGCACAGACTCAGTACAAATAGGCATCATTCCCTGAAACTACAGCCGATGCTCAGAAGGGTAGGCAGTCAGATAGCTGGCAGCGTGTCACTTACCAGTAGCCCAGGTGGTGATATCGCTGGCCCAAATCCATCTGGAGCCTAAAATCCAAACTCATTTCTTATGGAGAAGTTATCAGTGCCTGTGCTGCTTGGTGTTTGTGAACTTGGGAAGGTCTGTGTCGGACCCCAAGCAGCTTCCCTCCTCCTCCCCTCCCTCTGCCCTGTATGGAATGTTCTGTGAAACAAGGGGAAGGCTCCTCTTCACTCTTGGCAAGTGATGGAATTCCAGGTCATTAGCATGCTCCTGGCATCCTGGGGCCTCCTCCCGCTCTCATGCAACACTCACAGGGGAAATTAATTTCTGGGGATGAGCGTGCTAAACTTCACAACTGACTGTTACTAAAGCAGAGGGATGTGCCGGGCGGGTATAGAGCAAGAGATGGGTCAGGGTGCCCAACACATGAGTTTATTGGCAACTTAAAATCATGGAAACTCCTGATCATTGAAGGAAATCACAACAAAGAAATCCCACAGGATTCTTGTGGCCCTTCCAGCAATTATTGTACTGAAACTTCCCAGGAGTCAACCTGGACTTCCCTCTTCAAATCAAATACCTAGAAAGATACATTTATAGGACCAGAGCAGTCATCTCCCTAACCAATATTTGAGTAGGGCTCCCTAAAAGAAAACTAAACCCTAAAAATGAATATGAGTAGAAATGCCATATTTTATATACTGAACTCACTGCACCTGCCTAAAGTTCAGCTTTCAAAAACAGTAATGATCAAGGCCCCCTATCTTGGATTTGTTAGGAGTGTCAGTGGCACTGCACATGCTCAGTATGCTTTGGGCAGCTGTTAAGAAGCTAAGTTTAGGGGTTGTCACAAATCATCAATCACAAAATAAAGGTGGCCATATATGGGACAATTTCTGCCCATGTATGGGCAACACCAACAGGCCTCCCCAACTGACATCTGGCCTGAAATTGGGAAGATCTTGATCGGGCAGGTTTGATTTTTCCATCAGATCAGGGACTGCATGTTGATGTGGTCCCCGAACTGACGGAACTTATGCCCACCATTTTAGTTCGATCATTTTGCCTTAGGGCCAGACGATCAAAGTAGCCTGATATCGCCCATATTGGTGGACAAATCAGGTGCTTGGCGACCTCACGAAATGAGCAGATCGTACATCGTATGACCACCTTTAGGTTCATTTGGCATAGAAGCTGATGTTACAGGGCTGATGATTAAATTCTGATGCTGACTGCATCATTGATGCTAATTGCATCACCTGAAATTGGCCAGATATCGATCGGCCAGGTTAAAAGATTGATGCGGTCCCCGAACTGACTGCCCCATTGCCGCCTACATAATCGGATTATTTTTTTTTCCGTAGGTGGGGATATCGGGGGAAGATCCGCTCTCTTGGCGATCTCGCCAAGCGAGCGGATCTTACCGTGTATGGGGACCTTAAGTCTGATTTCAGCCAGACAGATATTGGTTGGCCCTTGAAAGTCCAACCTTTGGTCACAGCCCCCTTTGCTTATAAAATATGTACAGATTTTGGTCATTTAACCAAAGTTTCAAGAAAATCTAGGAGAGCAAATAAATACCCCCCAAATCTCTCCCTAACTGTGCTTTAAGCTTGGCTTTTGAAACCCAAATCTGACATATCATACCATAATTCACTTTTTCCACTTCCAAAATAGTAGTCCAGTCTGTTTTAGGGTGAGAATGCTGGGCCTCTCACAGAACCAGAGAATCTTGTAACACTATAATACCCTGAACCAATGAAGCCTATAATTCTGCATCTTCAAGAACAAGGAAATAAAGCAACTCTGCCTCACTCAGAACCAAGGCATCATAAAGCTCAACAAAGTATGCATGCAGCTCTGACTCTACTAGAACCAGGGGACCATGCCTCACCCAGAACCAGGGAAACATGTAACTGTCATCTCCCAGAACCAGGGAACTATGTGATGCTGACTCTCCCAAAACCAGGAAGCCATGTAGTCACCTCCTTCCACTCTCCTGGTTTGGCAACTGCATACACTGGTGCTCCCCCTGTCCAGAACTGGCACTCCCACCCCTAACACAGAAGGGGGTGTGGTACGTGGCAAGGGGAAAACAGAGTGCTGGGATGGAAGGCCCACAGGCAACAGCCTCAGTGGGTCCCTGACACCCCAGTATGACACTGGAAACAGGTGATGCTACCCCTTCCAGAACCAGGGAACCATGTGACACTGTCTCTGCCAGAACCAGGAAATTATGTAACTCTCCCTTTCCTGAACCAGGGAACCATGTAACTCTCATTTTCCAGAACCAGGGAACCATGTGACACTGTCTCTGCCAGAACCAGGAAATTATGTAACTCTCCCTTTCCTGAACCAGGGAACTATGTAACTCTCATTTTCCAGAATCAGGGAACCATGTGACACTGCCTCTGCCAAAACCAGGAAATTATGTAACTCTCCCTTTCCTGAACCAGGGAACCATGTAACTCTCATTTTCCAGAACCAGGGAACCATGTAACTCTTCCTCTTCTATAACCAGTAAACCATGTGACACTGCCTCATCCTAAACCAGGGGACCATGTAACTCTGCCTCTCTCAGAACTAGGGAAAACTTTGTCTCTTGCAGTGCCTGGAAGGTGCTTATATTATTAGAGCCATCTACCGTATATCCCATGCTCTTACCCATCTTCCCAGCTGCCTTTGTTCTCTCCACGCTGAGTCTCCAAAGTCCCATTCCTGTTCTGTTCCTCTTTCTCTGTGGCATCCTGTGCGGGTATCTCCTGTCTTCGAGGAAGAGGATCATTGAGGGTTTCTACAGGCAGGTTTACCCCATCAGGCAGAGGATCATGTTTTTTTAACATTGTTGACCTGCTTGAGGCTTTAAGGGAGGGCACAATTATAATGTCATTGGCATCATCATCCACTTGATCATTGGCTAGCTGAGATGGCATATCAACTGGTACGTTACAGCTGCTGCCATTGTTCCCTCTCTCTTTTCTGGATTTTGGTCCACGTTTGGTGGAATGTCTGGGCATTGTTCCCATATGGGTGTACATGTCACATGATCTGGCATAATTAGGGCTTCTTGGTATAGCTGTGAGGTCATCCTGTGTTTTCTCGAAGCTTGCATCCCTGGTCACAATATCCTTAGAGCTGGCTCGGCGGAAGGGAAGGGGGAGGCTACTCAGGCTGCCGAACATTTTGAAGAACCCTACAAATATAGAAAATAGCAATTTGAAATGGGATACAACCTAAGGCATTGCAGAATTTAGTGTCAGGCATAGGACATATGCGCAATTATCAGTGTAGTGGGTGGCATTACAGAGGCAGTAAATCATTCTTATATGGATATCATAGATGGAGGGTGATTTTTGTGTTTGGGGTGACAAAACACATTGTTTTAAATCAGATTATTTTAACACATTTAAACATTGTTTAAAGCAGGGGTCCTCAAACTTTTTAAACAGGTGGCCAGTTCATGGTCCCTCAGACTGTTGGGGGGCCGGCTGTGTCCTCAAACTACGCCCACTCCCGCTGCCTACTCACCCCAGCCAGGGCTGAGAACGCAGCGGGTAAATTACCTTGGGGCCGGGCTGTACTTTGAGGATCCCTGGTTTACAGTTTCATTCAGGCTTATCCTCCACTAGCTATCTTTAATTTTATTTAAAACTTTACAAAGTTGGGGCTGGTGATATTGGTTTTCCCAGTATCCTGTTGGGCCTGCCACCTCCCCACAAAGACAGTCACCAGCCCCAACTTTGTAAAGTTTCAAAGAAAATTAAAGATGGTTATACATTCCACAGTGGAACACTATTTTTAATTGTTTCCCCTGGGGTTGTGGCCTAACAGTGTAGGGGAGATGGAGCAGAGCTGGGTGGTGGGCCCTTGACTTGGATGCCCAGTGAACCCCAGGTACCCCAGTTTGACACTGAATTGTGCCCATAAGGGGTATAATGCTGGCAGGAGAGCTTTGGGTGAAAATTAAGCAATATGGACAATGCCATTTTAGCATAAATCATACTATGCAGAGTCAGCCCAAAGTCCCAAATGACATTTGTTTCTTTATTTGTTGCCAAAATCAATCTGGCATTAAAAATATCTCAACCCCTTCCCGTTCTGACAAAAAGGAACTATTTGATTATTTCCTAAAAGTTAGATTGTCCCTGTTTGTTCTAGCTGGAAAATACCTGCCTTTCAGGCCAGCAGCGGTTGTTGTTATAATAACACATATTTCCAGAAGGCTTAGATGTAGTATCTAAAGGTGAAAGGTGGCCATACATGGGCAGATTTAAGATGCCGATTCGGGTCCTTCAGACATATGTAAATCTTCACGCAGTGTATAATCCTAAACCTGTATAAATTCCACTTACATTTAGTGCCAGGGTTGGACTGACAATCTGTGTATTCTGGCAAATGCCAAAGGGGCTGCTGTAAAATGCCATAGACAGTCACTATTTATTGGGCTTGTGGGGGGCTGTTTGGGACTCAGTGTACTTGAAATGCTGGGCCTATATTGTCTCTCAATCCAGACCTGCCAGGGCCTATATTGAATCTCCGGAACCCTGGAGGTATAGAGGACCCATGTGATTGATAAATACTTTCAGTATATTTTTATAAAAAAAAGTCTTATCCTCAAAGTTGAAATTTAAAATGAATTAGCTGTGGGACTCTGTAACTAGTTATGCAACTGGTCCACTGACTTCCATTGGGACATGAATATGGGGCCACAGTTTATGGAAAAATAATGTGTATTCTATAAATGTTATCAGTAAAAAAGATAGCAGCTTCATCTCTTGCCTTATAGGGATCATTTGTACAAAGAGCAGTGTACGAATATGTAAGAACAAGAAATATATTAATTGCAATACACATAATGTGATCTCTTGTAGAAAATGCAGCCTTGTGGATTTATATGGTAACAGAACCCTTCAGTGACTTTTAATATCCTTATAATTTACAGTAGGTGGGACATTATTCCCAGTAAATCTATATACTGTGCCTTGTGACAGGCTGTGGAACTTGCATATTTGTCCCCATATGCTTTGCAGTGACACTAGTATAATCCTGTTTGGGAGTGAAGGATTCATCTGGGGATACAGACAATGTAATTCCTATCCTCTTTGCTCAGACACAGGATTATGGTACAAAATCCACTCCATCCCTTGTTATTTATATATCTCTATACAGAAGCATGCAGTCTCACTCTGGGCCACAGGCAAGTCACAGCAGGAGAAAAAGTAGGAATTAACTCTATCATACCCAGAACAAACTTAAAAAGGGACTGAAACTTCCCCTGCTTTAAAATTATACATAAACAATGTATCTCCTAGATGCCTGCTGGAAAAATGCATAACTGGGCACTATGCCCATTCTGTTTCAAAGCAGAATACTGCCCCAGTTACACAACCCATGTTTCTAAGAAATACAGACTTGCTTCTTTCCACTGGCTTCTAACACCTGAGCTGTCTTTAAGGGGAGTCAGTGGCCCTGGGCCTTCAATACCCAAAGAACATCAGTTCGTAGTGGGGGCAAGTAAATAAGGCTAGTGGCATAACTAGATATTTCTGGGCCCCACAGAAAATTCTATTTAGGGCCAAGACATCTGATTGCTTTGGCCCAATTTAACCTAGCAACCAGGCAGTGGTTTGAAAGAGAAACGTGAATAAAGGGCCCAAGTAGAAACATAAGTAATAAAAAAGTAACAATAACAATACATTTGTAGCCTCACAGAGCAATAGATTTTTGCCTGATTTGGAGTCAGTAGTCCTTATTTAAAAGATAAAAGGAGTCAGAAGCATTCTGCAAATAATTAAAGGGGGGCAGCCCTTGCAAAGTCTTGAATGCGATTGTGTGAGGAGGGAATGAGAGAGGATTTGAGGAGCAGGTCAGTAGAGGAGGGTAACAAGCAGGTTGGTTGGAATCTAGAGATAAGTTCAGAGATGTAGGGTGGGGCAGAGTTATGGACTGCTTTGAATGTGAGAGTCATTAGTTTGAATTTTATCCTGGATGGTAGGGGAAGCCAGTGCAGGGATTGGCAGAGTGGCATGGCAGAGGAGGAGCGGTTGGAGAGTTGTATGAGCCTGGCAGCAGTATTCATTATGGACTGGAGATATTTGGGCAAATATCAAATATTGGCGGGTTAGATTTTCCTATTGGTTCAAGGACCACGTTGGCTTGTTGATGTGGTCCTCACCCCGACAGCCTGTATGCCAGTCATGTCCGGGTAAGGCACATTACTCTGGGGATGGAGCTTTGTGTATATATTCATTGGGTTCATTCTAGTTGAAGTTAAAACTCGACTAGAATTCTATTTGCCATTCTGCACAATCTTTTGATTTACTAATCAGCCAGATACTTGCCACTTATTATCTCTGTTGCTAAGGTCAGTGTTCTTAGCTACCAGATACCAGCCAAAGTGTCAGAATGGGCAACAAATAGAACATGCAACTGAGAGATGTATGATAAGGGAATCTGAGAAGCAAGCGATGGAAGAATTACCATGCAAATCTTCTCTTGTGCTTCCCTATCTTTAGAATCTCTTGCTCTGGTTTCAATATGTTTCAGCTGTTTGTTTCCGTTTAGTGCAAGGAAACCACAGGGTGTCATTTGGCATTTTGCGATTGTGTTTTGCCGATAAGCAGTACTTATGTCTGAAAACAATGTGTGGTATTGATGAGAGCAATACTTTTGCTTGGCTTCTGAAAGGTTAAGGTAACCGTACACTGGCTGATCCAACTGGGCTGCAGAACAACAGCAAAATCAGAGCTTGGCCCTAGGCATACGTATACAGGCCCGGATTTGTGGCGAGGCCTATGCCCTTAAATTAAACCACTACACCTTTAAGGGCCCATGATTGGCTCCACCTTTGTCCCTCCTGATGAGTGTCCATTCACTTGCACAGCCACCTACCATTGCACTGTACAAACAGGGTGATATCTAAACAATGGGAACTGCAGGTGAAAAGGACCTGCACCAACATGGTTGAAACCTATCAACCAAAGCTGGGCAGGTACTGCCAGATATAGAGGTCTGTTTAGAACTTACAGTATGTGGGGCATTTCCTTATGTAAGTCTTTATGGTAATACTATAATGGTAGTGTATAATTAAAACCTCTGTTTAATGTAACACCCCACTATGAAAGGGAACAAGTCCCTCCTATAATTTGTGTCATTGATGAGGTCGGCTTAATAGAAGACATGGCACATTGACTGTTTTGGGTGGTTAAAGCACTGTGCATTCGCCCATTTCAAAAACATGGCCTTTAAACTCTTAGACTTACATTGCAGTCAGCATCCATGCCCTTTTCCTATTACGCTGTAAGTCCTTGGGAGCTGCTGAAATTTGTAAACTGGCAGCCAATTGGCCCATGAGTGCCATCAAACCATTTTCATTGTTGCAATTTGAAGGAATGGCCTGAGTGCCAATGGCTTGACAAGCAGGTGCACCCATGCTTGGTCCTTGCCCCCCGGATAAGTGCATCCACACTTGCAGCTGACTGCAATACATAGGGTTTGATGGTCTGGCGGGACACTGGGAAAAAACCCGGTGGGCCCTGCTGACCCAGACATGATCCCCGCCTGATCTCTTCCACTGCCTTCCCTCCCCAAACTGCAAAAGTTGCACAGGGGGGAAGGAGCTGGTGGTCGTGTGGGCAGTAGGGGCCCCAGAGGGGGTGTAGGGCCCCTGGGGTAGCATTCCTGGTGGGCCTTGCACACCCCAGTCTGACCCTGGCCATACAAGTAAAGTAGGAACAACTTATTGTTGCAGGGACAAAACACTTGTTCCATGTGCCCTTGCCCTTAAAGAACAAAGAAAGATAGAGCCACTGTGGGGTGCCAAAATGTTAGACACCCCCAGTGACTTTAATCATTAACCTCTTACCCCAGGCTGGTACTCCTTTTCCATGGAAAAATGCACTGGCCTGGGATAGTTCTCAGCAGACTGGCTGCTGCCATGTTTCCCTACATATCCAGATGTCCCCTGTACCCTTCATAGTTGGTGCACGTGCAGTACAGGAGTGGGCATCTAAGTATTGCACGTGCCATGTCTGAAGTTATAGGGTGCCTGGGTAGGGAGGAGAATGTGGAAGCAGCTCACCCTATTGAGAACTACTTTGACAGCAAATTGGCACCACCCCTGTGACACTACCTCTCCTATTTCTTTAAATGTTCAGATCTGGCCATTAGGACTTAGGCACACTAGATGGGAAACCTTCTTACCCATCACTTACACTTGGAAGCCAGACCTGAATTGCTTGGAATAATCTGAGGGTGCCAACTGAGGTTAAATTACCCAGAGTGCCCTCGGGAAAAGCACAGTAGAAAGTTGGGAAAGAGTGGGCATACCAGTTAACCTTTGTCACGTATAAGCTACTAGTGTTTTCTTTTACCTAGTGTAATTGCCCCAACAATAGCCTTTTTGTGTATGCAATCAGGCGGGGCTCTTGAAGTGTTCTCCATAACAAGTGCCATACATCAGTATAACTCAATCTCATTAGGGTTTATTGGCCTGGCCTCCCGGCACACAATGAGATGCCATTTCCCAATGCTGTACTTCTGAAATAGGTCATTAACATATGAAAGGGTCTGTGTGTTCCGCCCCAAACTGTGTATTTACCGGATGCTTCTTGGTGGAAATTCGACTCTAGTTTCTCCCCAAACAAGCATTTTAGTATTGCACATCGGTCTGGAAAGCAATCCAGGCAAGACTCCTGTAGTCAGAATATACACGCTATGATGTACACTATTATTCATGCTGGCAGATCAAGGAAACAGGGCTTCTATCAGGATTACGTCAATTCCACTCCTTATAGAGATCTTGCATAAAGAATTAATGTGGCCTTTTCTGTTGCTATGTGGTGGAATTCATGCCAACTTAAGGTAGCCATACACGGGCAGACTTCAGCTGCCGATTCAGATCCTTCAGACCAATTTGGCAGCTTATATGACCACATATAGACACCCCCGACAAGCCTAACGAACTGTCATCTGGCCTAAAATTGGGCAGATCTCGATCAGGCAGGTTTGATTTTCCCATGTCCTCTGTCCAAACAGCACCTATGCCACCCATTTTAGTTAAACCATTAGGTCCTTATGCCAAATTATCCATTTAGCCCGATATCGTCCACCTTAGGTGGGCACATTGGGAGAAGATCCACTCGTTTGGTGACCTCAACATGTATGGCCACCTTAAAGGAGAAGGAAAGTAATTTTGGCATTTTACTGCCAATACATTCGCCGCATTAGTGCCACTTAGAAGGCTATATTTATTTAGCAGAAAGCTTCACTATACCTGAGTAAAGAGCCCTAGAAGCTCCCTCTGATAGCAGCTGCCATTTTAGCTTGGTCTTGGTAGCTTCCTGCTGCAGTTAAAGCCATTGGAAGCTCAGATCACACATTCCTAAGGGTGGGGGAAGTGAGTTCTTATACATTCTTATGGGAGGGGGGAGCAGGAGAAGAGAGAGAGAGAGGAGAGAACTGAGCAGGCTCAAGCCCCAAACCTGAATGAGCCCTAAGGGAGGAAATCTGATACTGAAGAACATGTTCCTAAAAAAGGAGACAATAAATCCTGTGTTTCTTTTGATAGACTCAGTGCAGTGTTTCTGTTTCTGAGTGCTGATGGCTGTATTTACATAGACTTTTCTCATAAAGCATACTTAGTTTTTACCTTTCCTTCTCCTTTGACTGCATGGCAAATAGCTTAGGGCTATAGAACATGGGCTTTGTGTCTGCCATGCTCAAACCGCATGCAATATAGAAAGGATAAGAGAAACTTAGCCTATGGTAAGGTGGACACAACTTTAGATATCACATTAGGGTGGACAACAGTAGTAGGCCCTGGTATTTCTGGACCCATTAAAAGCAAATATTTGTATAAAGAACCCAGTGAGTTTCTCATTGCTGCTGGGAGAAAATGGGCATTGTACGGTAAAGAAGGCCACAAGTTAGGGAGCAGCAGGGGATGCAACTTCACTGCTGATTTTAAGGAAGCCCATGGGCTCATAGAAACAGTTCTTTTAATGTCAATTGCTGCACACACATTCCATACAGAGGGCTGAGTGGGTTGAGGGTAGTTCTTTGGGACTGATGCCTAGGCCTAATATTAAAATCTTACTTGGACCCAGGTATGGACTGAAAATCAAAATAGTTCCTGGCATTTCCAGTACACTGAGGCCCAAACAGCCCACCACCAGCCAATTAAATAGTGACAGTCTATGGCATCTTACAGCAGCCTCTCTTGCATTTGCCAGAATCCACAGTTTGCCAGTCTGGGCCTGGTTGGGCTCCATCAAGAAATTTATAGTATACTGTTGGCTAGCTCTGTCCTTAGTGAACTGGAGGCCTATTTCTGCTATCTGTGTGTGAATAAGGGCCAAGGAATAAAAGCCAGCGGATAGGGGGGATGAAGTTGCCTGCAGGAAGAAACTTTGTGCGACTTCGGAAACTGAAGCAATGCGACTTTTATAGTTGCTGGTGGAAACCCTTTTCGGAGCGATAGCAGCGATCTATTGCGGGCAAGTAAGTCGCTCCATGGGGTCTTGCCCTTAAGGGGCTCAACTGAAACAGCATTAGACAGGTTTCCATTAGAGCAGTGATCCCCAACCAATGGCTCGTGAGCAACATGTTGCTCGCAATCCCTTTGGATGTTGCTCCCAGTGGCCTCAAAGCAGGTGCTTATTTTTCAACTTCTGGTTAGAAGGCAAGCTTTGATTGCATAAAAACCCATTGTAATTGCCAAACATAGCCTTCTGGCTTCCAGTCAACGTAGTAGCTATCAAATAGCCAATTATAGCTCTCATTGGCACCTCCAGGAAGTTTTTTCATGCTTGTGTTGTCTCCAAAACTTTTTTAATTTGGCTGACGGGTATAAAAGGTTGGGGATCCCTGCATTAGAGTCTAGGCTCACCGGGACATCCTTTGGTATTCAGGCATGGCCCACAGGGATATCTGTCCTGTGCATAGAGCCAAAAAGGTGCCCAGGCCTGGACTGGCAATCTGTGGATTTTGGCAAATGTCAGATGGGCTGCTGTGTACTTGAAAATCCAGGGCCTATTTCAAATCCTAGTCCATGCCTCAGTCTGCTGTTGCAAGGGTATGACTCCTTAGTCACCAATTGCTTGTATAATTCTACTGCTCAGGCACGTGTACATATCTGCTGAATTCAGATCTGCAAAGTCATAGCGGAAAAATCCTTGTGTATATAGCATAGGTAATGCCATAGAGATAAACATGGGGAGAAATTTGTCAAAGTGCTGACAAGAGGCAGCTGCCTAAAGCTTCTAATGGGCATCCTACAAATACTTCCAACGTAAAGGGAAACTCTGGCCATGCACTCTGAGTGGGGGCATTGCATCACACTCTGCTATGGCATCCTTGGATAGGAGGTTTAAGATTTTCTGACCAACGCTGTGTTCTGCGTCAGCACAGCAGCTGCAAAATGCTAAAACATTGGGGAAGTGGGTAACAGACTGAAGATAAATTTAATTACAACAGCTATTGGCACCCAATTATATAGCGCCATAATGAGCAACCTGTTCCACACGAAGTCTTGGCTCTAGGATGGTGTGACTCAGCAACAGATGGAGAGGCACAGATTTCAGATGCCCAATATAATGAGTGATATTGTGTAGTTGTAACCTGCCCAGGGAAACGTCACAGTGGCACAGAAACCAATGGTTAACCTCATGTTATAATGGTCGGAATTGCATATAACAGATAATAAGCCTCACGTAGTGTGAGGTAGCGTGGAAAGTGCAAAGAACTGAGACAAAGCGTCATGATCAGTGGTGTAACTACTCTGCACCAGGCCCCCCTGCAAACAAATCTTCAAATGGGCCCGGCGCAGAGTAGCATATACTTACTCAGCCCCCTGCCCTGACGCACCCCCCCAACCTCCGTCCACTCGTGTATAAATCCCTGCTCTCCTACCTCGGAGCGGGAGTGGGGATTTACATGTAAAATGGAAGAACAGACTGCGGGGTCCTGATTTTTGCACTTTGCACAATGTCCCACACATAGGAGTACATTCGCTAAAGGGTGAATTGTCTTTTTCTGTTAAAAATTCAGGAAAAAGACAATTCGCAGAGCATTCAGCACTTTACCAAAGGGTGAAGGAGACTTTTTGCTAGCGGAAAAGCTAAGCGCTTGAGAATTTTTGCATCTTTTCAACCAGGTGAATTTTTGCTCAGGCGAAGAAGTGATAATTCGGTAATTTATCAAACAGCAAAATTTTCTCTTCGTTACCCTTCTCATTAAAGTCTATTTCGCCTGGTTCTGACTTCTGAGTCACTTTGTGGATCTAGTATCAGTGATATAAAATCCTGCATTCAATATTCATATCTAATTTCAAATCACATGTGTTTTTTCATATTTAAAGTGATGTTCTTTATATAATTTGTAGTGTAAAACATATTTGACTTAAAATATTTCATAACTCCTGTACACATGCTGACTGCCATCCTCCCACAATTTTTTTTTTTTAAATACTCAAATGATTATAATTAATTAATATTATCTTAACCTGTTAATTGTTTGTGGTTCATTATAGTCATTAACATATCTATACTGTTTGTCCAGGTATTTATGAATGAAATTAATTAACCCCTCCCTTGGACTGCTTGGAACCAATTGGGTTAAAGGAGAAGGAAATGTAAAAACTAAGCAAGCTTTATCAGAAAGGTCTATGTAATTACAGCCATAAGCACTCACAGAAACGCTGCACTGAGTTCTCTGTCAAAAGAAACAGGATTTCTTGTCTCTTTGTTTTCCTGTGCCAGAGACACCCAGCTCTCTCCCCCTCCCTCAAGAATGCTAAGAACTCATCCCCCCCCCTTAAGAATGTGTGATCTGAGCATATACACTGGTCTTGGTGCAGGACCATGGCATTACAGAGCTCAGCATTTTTTTTCCTATGAGGCTTCTGATCATCTGAACAGAAGAAATATGGAGAGACTTAAGGGCACTTATTGAGAGAACTGAAGGTTGAGATTAACTATCCTTCTCCTTTATGGGGGAAATGTTGTTTGTTCAGATATTATGTTGTTTACTTGAAAAAGGGCTTTTCCCAACACATGTAGTGGAACACGCCAATAAACACTAATTTGCAGCAAAGTTCTTTAGTGTCAGGTGTCCTCCATTATTCTATATGATGTCTACTTTTAAAGGACAAGAAAAGTCACTTGGGGGTGCCAAAATGTTAGGCACCCCCAAGTGACTTTAATCGCTCACCTTGTACCCCGGGCTGGTGCCCGTTAGGAGAAAACAGCATGAGCCTGGGGTACCTGTAGCGTGCGCTTCCTCCTTCCTGCTTCGTTTTGCCGGCAAATTCCCGGGACCCACGCATGCGCATTAGAGTGAAAAGCTGTTAAAGTTCGGCTTTTTCACTCTACTGCGCATGCGCGCGCGAGTGAAGCAGGAAGGAGGAAGCGCTGTAGCTACCCCGGGCTGGTGCTGTTCTCTCCGAACATGGGGCACCAGCCCGGGGTAAAAGGTAGGCGATTTAAGTCACTTGGGGGTGCCTAACATTTTGGCACCCCCAAGTGACTTTGCCTTTCCTTCTCCTTTAATTAGTGCTACAACTGGAGCACAGGAGTGATAGCCTGTCTGAAGGAATTAGCTGAACTGGAATACTGGAATTGGAAGGACTTTGGAATAAATACACACATCTGTCCTGTATACATAGCCACTGATTTCTCTGAAAGATAGTGCCGCTAGAGAAAATTCACTAGGAAAAGTATGTGCTGGCGAAAAATCTCTGGCGAAAATTTGCTGCACCAAACATTTGCGTTTTAGTGAATAAGTGTATGCCTCACGAATTAGTAGTTGCGTGAAGTGTGGTGAAGCTTCCCGAGGCAAAACTTCACTTGTTAGTAAATGTGCCCCGTAGTGTCTATCAGCGATTTAAAAAACTGTGACTTAAAAAAAAAAGCTCTGCCATTTTAAGTACGCAGAGGTCTGAACAGCCTTCTACCAGCCCAATAAATAGTGACTGTCTATGGCATCTTACAGCAGCCCCTCTGGCATTTGCTAAAATCCACAGATTGCCAGTCCAGGTCTGGTGCCCATAGGTGCTTCATTATGGCACACCTAAATGTACCATGCATCATTTTCCTAAGGAAATGGGTACAGGGGGTTACAGTACAGAGAAGCAATGGGTGTGGTGCATGGGACTTCTATGCCTTCGCTCTCACCTACAGTTAAAACGAAGAAGTTAGATACACACAAAACCACAAGTTTAGATTAACTGACAGTGGCACAAAATATGTTTGAATGGGGTGTCCCCTCCTCCTCCGTTAACCCTTTTTTGATTAATTCTGGTGTCAGGAAACACAGTCATATGGGTAAGGGTATGTTTCAGGCTGCAGAGCTGTGGTTAGTGTTGCCTCCTGTCCGGTTTTCAGGCCTGCCCGGGTAAAAACCTCTTGCCCAGCTAAGAAAGCTGGCAGAGGTGGCAACCCTAGCTAGTTATATTGAAATTATAAACCTATTCATGTTCTTTTGGGCTTGGCCCTCTCACCTCTCATATTGGTTGTTGTCCTTTGCATGTAATCTGTATTTTTAATTTATCCAGGCCTGGACTGGCAATCTGTGGGTTCTGGCAAATGCCAGAGGGCTGCTGTAATATTTCATAGACAGTCACCATTTAGTGGGCTGGTGGGGGGCAGTTTGGGGATCTGTGTACTTGCAATACCAAAGCCTATTTTAAATCCCACTACAAATCTGAATATATATAAACCTAATTATTGCACAATACTGCTTGGCACTTTATACATGTATATATACATGTCAATACAGGTATGGTATCTGTTATCCAGAATGCTCGGGTCCTGGGGTTTTCTGGATAAGGGATCTTTCCGTAATTTGGATCTACACATCTTAAATCTACCGAAAAATTATTTAAACATTAAATAGGATTATTTTGCCACCAATAAGGATTTATTATATCTAAGTTTGGAACAGGTGCAAAAGGGAATCATTTTTACGGGAGATGGTCTTCTCGTAATTTGGAGGTTTCTGGATAATGGATCCCATACCTGTAGTAATAATAATAATTATAATATTTAGAAGTTTGGTTTGTAATTTATGTAATTTCCTGAGAACAGAACCTCCATCAGGGATTTTCATCATCAAAAAAGCACAGTATATTTTCTTCATTATGCAAAACACATTCTTGGGTAGAGTTCCCCTTTAATCTTGTAGTCAGGACAGAATGTGATTCCATTTAATACAGTGATTTTTTTCCACAATAGATAATTTATGTATTCTCCTAGTGTCTATGGGGAATTCTTCTGGGTACTCCGGTTTCCACCCACTCTCCAGGTTAACTGGCTGCTGATAAAACTTCCCCTTGTGTGTGTGAATGTGATAGGGACCTTGGATTGTAAGATCCACTGAGGCAGGGATTGATGGGAATGATGTTTAATCTTTATAAAGCACTGCAAAATATGCAGGAGCTATAAAAAGGATAATTAAGTAACCTACAAATATAGCATATTCTCACTGCATGTGGGCACTACATGGTCAGCATCTTCGGATCGCAGCTACCTCTAGGGTCATTACAGTCTACTATACCCAAGTTCCTGCAGCCATACTGAACAGAACAACACAACCCAGGTGATAATGGCATCATGAGAAGCCCTGCATCTCTGCCAAAGAGACAGCTATGCAGCGCGAAGCAAGTATGGTTATAGTGACTAGGCTATACTCAGTGTTCTGAGCTGCAGCATGCTCTTGCACTGGTGCATGCAAGGTGCACACAATAAAGCATGCAAGAAAATAGAAGAATGCTGCTCATACTTACGGAATTTCTTGTTCGTGGGTTTCTTTGTAGGGTCCCCCATTTTATCAGGTCAGGGGGTGGCAAGGCCAGGTCCCAGGTGCAAAATTCCTCAGTTTCTGTAACTTATTCTCAATGAGTGTAACGCACGTCTTCTGCTTCTCGACTCTGGCGGTTTATTTCCTTTCCTTCTGCTTGGGTAATAGTCGCACATGGCCCCCCCCCCCCCCGCCCTGTGAACTTGTAACTTTTCTGACACCCACTGTGGTTTTTTTTTTTGTTTTAGAGATGAGCCTTTGAACCACAAATTGGGTGTGAGTTAAGAAGGAGCAACTTTTCGCTGAACATCTAACAAATGACAACTCCCTTTGATCTGATCATTTTCTGTTCAGGAGCCACTGGTAGTATTGGCTGGCCCTGTGAGGTGCCCGGCTGTGCATTGTGCATCAGTACTATATACAGGGAACATGTTTGGCTTCCGTATTCTGTCTGCCTCTGCCAGCTTCCTGTGACTGAAGGCATGCATTAATGCATGGCCCCAGCGCACACTAATTAGTATCAGAAAATCTTGAGGTGCAACTGAAAATTTCTATGGCCCCCAGACTTTTTTCCAATGTTTTTACTTAGAAAGGAACAATCTGATTACAAACCTGTACTAAAATTGCATAAGTTAGGCCCCTCTTTTTTCCTGGCCCAAAGCAGTCACAGCACCCGCTGCATCCTGTTATGGCACAGGGATTCTGGCAAATGCCAGCAGGCCTGGTGTAAGAAGCCATAGACAGTCATTATTTAGTGGGCTGGTGGGAGGCAGTTTGGGCTTCTGGGTATTTGGAATGCCAGGGCCTATATTGACTCCCAGTCCAGACCTGGGTCCATCAGAGGGTGGATGTGCAGCTACTAGAGGTTGGCAGAAGAGGCACATGCATATGGATCAATTCTGGTGGTGGTGGTGGGATGCTAGGCACATACCTCTTCTGTCTTTCTCTACCCAGGCCTAGACTGGCAATTTGCGGTTTCTGGCAAATGCCAGAGGGGCTTCTGTAGGATGCCATAGACCAGCGTTTTTCAACCACTGTTCCGCGGCACACTAGTGTGCCGCGAGATGTTGCCTGGTGTGCCGTAGGCAGGGCCGCAATTTTTACTTTCAAAGGGGGCCCGGCGATGCTACAGTTTTTCTTAGTAGCTCGGGCCCCCTTTAATAAAATCCGGGCCCTGTCATTGGTTGCGCCCCGTGTGTACGGGTGACGTCAGTACGCACGGGGCGCAACGTTATAAAAGGGCCTGTGTGCGGTCGCGTGTAGGCAGAAGTGCAGAGGCGGCGCGCGTGAGGGAAAGATGCTGCTGAAGCCGCCGAAGAGCAGAAGTAAAATGCTGCTGGGCACCAATGTATTAGGGGGGGCCACGGGGCACACTGACTTATGGGGGCACTGCTGCTGGGCACCAATGTACTAGGGGGGCTGGCTCTTGGCACCAATGTACTGGGGGGCACTGCTGCTGGGCACCAATGTACTAGGGGGGCACTGCTCTTGGCACCAATGTACTAGGGGGGCACTGCTGCTGGGCACCAATGTACTGGGGGGCACTGCTGCTGGGCACCAATGTACTAGGGGGGCACTGCTCTTGGCACCAATGTACTAGGGGGGCACTGCTGCTGGGCACCAATGTACTAGGGGGGCACTGCTCTTGGCACCAATGTACTAGGGGGGCACTGCTGCTGGGCACCAGTGTACTAGGGGGGCACTGCTGCTGGGCACAGAGTTAAATTTTTTAACATTTTCTAATGGTGGTGTGCCTCGTGATTTTTTTCATGAAACAAGTGTGCCTTTGCCCAAAAAAGGTTGAAAAACACTGCCATAGACAGTCACTATTTGAGGGACTGTTTGGGCATCTGTTTAGTTGAAATGGACTGTGCCTACCCCTCGTTTGGACCTTGGGTAATGTTGCAGCTGGGCCAGTATTTTACCAGCCTGGCTGTTAAAAATTACGCTTGATGCCAATGTTATTAATAGGTTATAAAGTTAAAAATATAGGAAGGCCGGTATATTTTTTCAGAATAGGTAGCAACCATAGCTTGGGTACAGGTAAGGCAACACAGGGCTGATTCTTGGCCTGTGTATAAATATCTCTTTGCAAATCCCTATTCCACTTGCCACAAAAATAAAACCTGGAATTCAATCTGACCCTGTGTATAAGTATCTGTATGTTTGACATATAATGCTTCTCTGGTACAGCACTGTTGCATTAATAACAATAACCCAACTAGTTCTAGTTCTACAATACCTGTGATTGCAGTTTGATGTGTCTCTCTCATATCTGTTGCCTTGGTCAGTTGCCCTAGAAACAGGTGTAGGGAACCCCAGATTTGAACATTGGCGGAAAAGAAATCATTATAATCCTCCCATAACAAATAACACGGATTGCAAAACTCGTTTTTTCTCTTAGCAAAATGTAAAACCCTTTGCTTTTAATCAAAAGTTCAAGTTCCCCTCTGGGCCATTGAGTGACATGACACTGTAAACATCTTTGAGTGATGCAAAATATGGTTTCACACTGTTCGCAAAAGTTACAATTGAAGTCACCCCACCCGCCATATAGCATTTTTGTTCAAATGCAAATAGACTAGATTGTATTGAGCAGCCCCCTCCCTTCCGCTAGTTGGTCCCTCCCATTACCCTCACTGTGCTGTGTTTGGGCGATTCCATGTGAATAGGCGGAGGGTTGGAATACACAAGCGCGGCGAATTCTATTGGGCCACTGCGGGGTTGCGACTGAAAGAAATGCCGAGGCTGTAAGGCCTAAGACCGTCCTTAAACTGCTACTGACGCCTTCAGTGTTTTCACACACGTCTCCCAGTAGGAGTCCGAGGCTTTGCGGCCTAGCCCAAGTCAACCCGTCAGACAGCCTGAACTCGTCGGCTCAGCACCGGGAAAGGCCGGGGCCCGGCGGCCTGTGCCCGGAATCTGATTCTCGAGGGCCTTCCGGCTCGGAACCCCCTCCCTCCGCCATGGCCAAGAACTACGACTCGGTGGAATTCCCTTACTGTGATGAGGTCTCCAAGTACGAGCGGCTCGCCAAGATCGGCCAGGGCACCTTCGGGTTAGTTATCTGGTGTCCATATCCTTGTATAGCTTTTTAGCTGTAGACACACAAACAGAGTGAGATTACATAGTAACATAGTAAGTTGGGTTGAAAAAAGACATACGTCCATCACGTTCAACCATAATGCCTATATATAACCTGCCTAACTACTAGTTGATCCAGAGGAAGGCAAAAAACCCCATCTGAAGCCTCTCTAATTTGCTGCAGAGGGGAAAAAAATTCCTTCCTGACTCCCAAGATGGCAATCGGACCTGTCCCTGGATCAATAAATAGATTATTGACACAGATATGGAGTAGAAGTATACATCTATGGTACATAGCTATGTAAAAGGGGAATGTGTACCTGAGCTATGTAAAGGGCTATAACTAGGGATTTATAGTACATACAGTATGGAGTACACAAGGTATAGTTGGGATATTAGTATGGATCTATAGTTCATACAGTAATATATACACATCTATATTTATGACCTTATCCCTTTATACCTATTCTAACTATAGTGCCATACCATATATCCTTATCATTCCTCGCTATATAGCTCTGTCCAGATTCCCTGTCTCTGTATTGGGATTCTGCGAAGTACAGTTCCATGTTACACAGGTATGGGACCCATTATCCAGAATGCTCGGGACCTGGGGTTTTCCGGATAAGGGTTCTTTCCGTAATTTGGATCTACTACCTTAAGGGCTCTGGCACACGGGGAGATTAGTCGCCCGCGACAAATCTCCCCGAACTACCATCCCACACATGTAAGTCGCCGGTGGGATGGTACACGCTGCGCAGACGATTTTAGCAAATCGCCGAAGTTGCCTCACGAGGCATTTTCGTTGATTTGCAGAAATCGTGCCACCGCGTGTGCCATCACACCGGCGACTTACATGTTCGCCGGTGGGATGGCAACTCGGGGAGATTAGCCGCCCGCGAACAGGGAGATTTGTCGCGGGCGACTAATCTCCCCGTGTGCCAGAGCCCTTAAGGTAGTAGATCCAAATTACGGAAAGAACTGTAATTTGCGAATTAAATGATTTAAACAGTAAACACAATAGGATTGTTTTGTCTCCAATAAGGATTAATTATATCTTCTTTGGGATCAAGTACAAGGTACTGTTTTATTATTAGAGAGAAAAAGAAAATCATTTTAAAATGTTTATTATTTGATTAAAATGTAGTCTACGGCAGATGGCCTTTTCGTAATTTGGAACTTACTGGATAATGGGTTTCCGGATAAGGAGTCCGATACCTGTACAGTTTTTCTATCAATATAATTTTGCTGTATGTGCCATTATTCCTAGTCTGTATGTATAGTTTTATTACTGTACCCTAGATGAATGTTCTAAGTCGTTGTATAGCTGCAGGGTACAATCCCTATTATACAGTCACTGAGGGCTTTTCCTTTCTATCGGAAGGATGGCTGCCAATCATGGAAGTTCATTTATTTATTTTTTTTATGCTGGGAACTCATTGACTCATCTGTTTCTATGTGTTGGACCCACAGGGAAGTGTTCAAGGCCAAACATCGACAGACGGGGAAGAAAGTGGCACTTAAAAAAGTTCTGATGGAAAACGAGAAGGAAGGGGTAGGTACTAATGCTGTGGTCTGCATGTAACAAGACCCTTTTATACCATTCTGTTTAGTATTTTTATAGTGAATAATGCACCCCCATAGTAAAATAAAAGGATATTTTAAGTCACAGAGGAGTTCCATGGCCATATAAAGGACCCAGTGATTTTATACAGGTCATGAAACTCTAAGGCGGTGATCCCCAACCAGCTGTTTATGAGCCACATGTTGCTCCCCAACCCCTTGGATGTTGCTCCCAGTGGCCTCAAAGTAGGTGCTCATTTTTGAATTTCTGGCTTGGAGGCAAGTTTTGGTTGCTTAAAAACCCAATGTAAAGCCACAGTCCACATAGGGGCTACCAAAAAGCCAATTATAGCTCTTATTTGCACCCCTAGGACCTTTTTCCATGCTTGTGTTGCTCCCCAACACTTTTTCCATTTGAATGTGGCTCATGGGTATAAAAGGTTGGGGATCCCTGCTCTAAGGTAATGTCTAATATTCTCATATTTTACAACAGGGAGGTCCATTAATTATAATACCCAAGTAATGTGACGGGTATAACATCACTAAAAGCCAATTATAGCTGATGGCATCACTAAGCACCATTTATAAGGATATAGTTTATTATTTAATTATGGCACATGTGTGTCTCTAACTACATCTATCTAATGAAATCATGTTCTTTTTCTCAGTTTCCTATCACGGCTCTGCGAGAGATAAAAATCCTGCAGCTGCTGAAACACGAGAACGTAGTTAACCTCATAGAGATCTGTCGGACAAAAAGTAAGAAACATTTTGTGTCTCTCTCACTTTGTGCTGCATGTGCTGTGTTGGGGGGTTGCAGCTTGGGTGGTGGCTTTTACAGCCAAAGACACACACAGCATGGTTGTTGTGAATGTCCTGCCCCTTAGACTCCCTATCTCTGTCTGGCTCTGTCTTTCTTATCCTGCTTCAATTGAAAACCAAGCCAATGCCATACACATTGCATGGAAGCTGCAGCATCTCCTCTGCCAGGTGTAGAACAACCCAGTCCTTAAACCCAGTGACCCAGTCCTTCAACACAGTTTAGGTGGTGTTGGAGGGTTTCCAGTGGACTTGACAGTATTGGCTTATAAGCAATTTGACTGGGAGGGGAGTGTAGGGAACCTTGCTAAAGCAGATCACTCTATTTGTCAGGGGCTGACTTTGCGCCCTTTTGGTATATCAGTCATACTCTATTGCTACCCCTGCTGCCATAAGTCTAAATAGCAGTGCAGTGAGCTTTGCTATATATATGCATCGCATTGTTTTGGGGTAGACTCTTGCTCAATAAATTTGGTTACCTCTCTATGGCCCTTTAAAAGAAATATGTTCCTGGCAGGGGAGAGTGGGGTATAAAAGTGGAACCTAGCAAGACCAAATTATTTTTGGAACTATGTAGAATGCTAAGGCATAAACTCATAGCCAGAGTTGTGCCACAGTGCCTGCATTTGGTATGAGGGTCCCTGATGGACACATTTGGTCCTGCTTGGTGTCTGCCCTTTGTAAATGTGCAACTGTTGTGCTTATGCTGCTTTTGTGGGGCCGTGCTCTAGACTCTCTTGCCCACCTAGTTTCTCCCACAGCCAACCAGTACAATAGATGCAAAGGAACTATTTTCCTGGTGTTCGACTTTTGTGAGCATGATCTAGCAGGCTTGCTGAGCAATGCTCATGTCAAGTTCACGCTCTCCGAGATCAAGAAGGTAATGCAAATGCTGCTCAACGGCCTCTACTACATTCACCGGAACAAGGTGAGCAAGTGCTCCATTCTCTTCCCATCCTGGGCATTTACTGTTCTTGTAGGACCTGTGTCTAATGGACTCATGCCCACAGATCCTGCACAGAGACATGAAGGCAGCAAACGTACTGATCACCAGGGACGGAGTGTTGAAACTTGCAGACTTTGGGCTTGCCAGAGCATTCAGCCTTGCCAAGAACAGCCAGCCAAACAAGTACACCAATCGCGTGGTTACGCTCTGGTATCGGCCCCCTGAGCTACTCCTAGGTAAGGACGGTCATGTGGTTATATGCACTAATAAAGTCTGAATCCCCCAAAAAGGGAAGCTGTCGGGTCATAACATTCATGTCTGATGGAAGCCATAATAATAGTCTTTGCAATTGATCCAGCTCTGATGCAGGATATACTGTTAGCTAATGTATATCTTAAAGGGGACTTTAACTTTTAGCATGTTTATAGCAGCTTTTCAGTAGGTCTTCATTTTTTATTTATTGTTTTTGCTTTCCCCTTCTGACTCAGCTTTCACATGGGGGTCACTGACCCCAGTAGCCAAAAAACTATTGCTCTCTGAGGCAACAAATTTATTATTGTTGTTACTTTTTATTATCTTTCTAGTTAGGACCCCCTTTATTCATATTCCTGTCTCTTTCAAACCTTTGCCTGGTTGCTAGGTTAAATTGGGTCCTAGCAACCCAATAGCTGCTGAAATTCCAACTTGAAGAGCAACTGAACAAAAAAAACTAACACAAATGAAAAAACAAAAGTCAATTTGCAAATTGTTTCAAAATAGCACTCTGCATTAAATTAAAAGTTAATTTAAAGATGAACTACCCCTTTAAACAGTGTGGATAATATTTTTCCCATTTTCTGCTTGTAGGAGAGCGTGATTATGGTCCTCCCATTGATTTGTGGGGAGCAGGGTGCATCATGGCTGAGATGTGGACCAGAAGCCCCATTATGCAGGGGAATACGGAGCAGCATCAGCTAACACTCATCAGCCAATTATGCGGTTCCATCACACCAGAGGTGAGTTTTAATGAATTGCTCTGGTCCAGGATCATATCTAGGACTAAGTGGTCTCATTGGTCGTGGGATAACTAAACTAAAAAAAAGCAATTTACATTAATTATGTTTTATTCAGTTTCAGAGCTATTTAAGTATTTAAAGTTTTTAACTGCCAATAATGAATTTTTTAACAATGCTGTCACCTGCTGGTTGGTTCCTGTAACTGTTGTATTCTGATGTTGCTCTGCTTAGGAAAGAGATCAGAACCCTTAGATATCTGTAAATCTAATTAAACACCTAAACCGGATAGTTTATTTTATTAATATATTTTAGGTCTGGCCAAATGTGGACAAATATGAGTTGTACCAGAAGCTGGAACTGCCCAAAGGCCAGAAAAGAAAGGTGAAGGAAAGGTTAAAGGCTTATGTGAAAGATCTCTATGCACTGGACCTTATAGACAAGCTGTTGGTTTTGGACCCGGCTCAGAGAATCGACAGTGATGACGCCCTGAATCATGATTTCTTCTGGTCTGACCCGATGCCTTCTGATCTGAAGAACATGCTCTCTACTCACAATCAGTCCATGTTTGAATACTTGGCACCTCCTAGGAGAAGAGGCGGGCACATGCCCCAACAGCCAGCCAATCAGGCACGGAATCCTGCTGCCACAAACCAATCAGAATTTGACAGAGTCTTTTAAAGACATTCTTTATTATTTATTGGGAGGAAAAAAAAGACTTTTTTTAAAAATATATATATATTTTTTTTAATTCCTTTGTAAGTAAGCCTGTATAGTATGGGGAATAAGGACTAGCTGCATACTTTTGTTAGCATAATGATATTCAGAAGCGTGGCATTCGTGAAACAAAACTTTTAACTGTGATACTTAATCTAAAACTCTTGCTACCATGCTGATACACACTGGTCAGTGAATCGAAAGTTTTCCGAACAGCTTTCTGTGCTGCTGTACCTATGTACTTGATAGGGAATGTAAATAAAGTTTTATGTTCTCCTATTATTTTATGGCTTTCTTTCTTGCCATTTTAAATTATTATTAACATTTATTTATAAAGCACCAACATATTCCGCAGCGCTGTAAATAATCTGTTATTTCCATGGAACATAGGTTGTGTTCTCCACCAGTGTTTTTCAGCCAGCACATGCTGGCCATGCTGTTTTATTGGGAAATACAGGTAAAGTTTGAATAAATCATGGGCCCGGATTCTCCAGGCAGACACTGACTAGTGATGAGTGATAACATGCTGCCTACCCTGTTTCCACATTTTGGGGGATGGCCATTTTATGTATAAAACATACATTGGTTTGCTAAGTGGCCTAGTCCCTGCCCATAAATTGCTTCTACAGATATTCAGCCAATCAACTAATCATGTGATCCAATTGTTACTGAGTGGGCTACAGTTGAAACAGGGTCATCCATTGATAAGAATTGCCATGTTTGTGTATAAGGCCAGTTTGTACATATATTTGACTGGACGACTAGATATTCCAGAATGCTTTGGGCCTTTCCTAGTGGGGGCTAAGATTTATTATACCCCAGTTCTTCTGTCCCAAAACACTGGAGCACATTTAAAAACGCTGTGCAATATCCAGTAGAAACCAATCACAAATTAAACAATGAAAAGCAAATATGCAATTGGTTGACATGGGATACTGCCCACGTACAAATTTACCTAGTGTTGATAAATGAGCCTCCCTTACTATCCCGCGTACATAAGTACCTGGGCTGTAAGGCATAACAACCAATCTGTGATTAGTGTTCTACCCCCTCCCTCACTACAATTCAAGAGCCTGTTGCCTGTTTTTCATGTGCTTGGGCCCTTACACACAAGCATTCCAGTAATGGGTTCAGTTAACCATCAAACGCAGGTGAGACTCAACTGCATTTAGTGGCTCAGAGCAGCCCTGTAAGTACAACCTGCATATAAAATGTGCAGGGGTTGTTCACCTTTTATATTAACTTAGTATGTTGTACAGAATGCTATTCAGAGACAATTTGCAATTGGTCTTTATTTTTTTATGTGTGGTTTTTGAATTATTTGGCATTATATTCAGTCTCGAGTTTGGAATTTTAGCAGCTATATGGTTTGCTTGGGTCCACATTACCCTAGCAACCAGGCAGTGGTTCAAATGAGAGACTGGAATATGAATAGGAGTGGGTCTGAATATAAAGATAAGTAATAAAATGTAACAACAACTACAATTGTAGCCTCAAGGAGCAATAGTTGGGGTCAGCGTCCCCATTTGAAAGCTGGAAAGAGAAGCGGAAAACAATTTAAAAAATGATAAACAACGAAGACCAATCGAAAAGCTGCTAAGAACTGGCCATTTTGTAACATACTAAAAGTTAACTTAAAGGTTAACAACCCCCTTAACTCCTGTGTTCCCAGGCAGCGGAATGCATAGAGTGCCTGTGGGACCTTTTGAGCTACAGATGTGCTTGCAGTTAACTGATTTCATTCTGTCTAATCATACCCATAAATGCGTGAGCTGTCGTGCATGTTATTAAAGGGGTGGTCCTTTTACATTTCCAGCAGATTAACACACAAATGCTGATCTTGTTATACTGTGGAAATCATACCTTGGTCAGACATTCTTACTTGTGTGGTTTAACAACTGCAAAGATGGGATTACAGAGATCCTGTTGGTTTTTCTGAATGCGTTTATAGTACATGTGCTGCTGTAACAGAATTCTCAGGGACAATCGGTGGTCAAAAGGCAGCTACTAGCACCAGCTTCTTATGGCAGCTACTAAAATAGACTCTGCTGATTATTTACTGATAATTGTCTCTATGTGTGTTTTAACAGAGGCAATTCTCAGTATTGTCTATGGCAGGGTATTTTCAGGTGTTTAGTGCCGTAAAAAAGTAGCTGCTACTAGTAGGCTCTTATGTGTCATCACGCTAAGACCCACATAGCGAGTTATTAGCACACAATAGATCACTGGTACTGCAGGCATCTCCTTGCCTGCAGGAGAACCTTTGTGTAACTTCAGAAAGCTGAAGCAATGCCTCAGCCTTTCCACCGGTGAGTCATATTTTTGCCGGTGGAAAGGCATTTCATAGCAGTTAGTCGCCCACGGTCACAGCAATCTATTGCGGGCAACTAACTGACTCCATCGGTCCTTAGCCTAAAGGCTGGGGTGACAAAGTTTCCCCAAACATCAATATAGTTTGTATTGTACATGTAGTTGCCACTGCACTGGTGGCTTCAGGATCACAGGGTGATGGTAGAATTGTTAACCTGTATAGATACCTCAGGAACAATGTGGGCGTTGGATGGGGGAAAGAGAACCAATTCAGTCTTAGAGAGGTTTAATTTAAGGTAATGTTGGGACATCCAAGTGGAAGAACACATAAAGGGGAAGAACAACATTCTGGCAGATCATCTAAGCAGAACTATATTCAGACCAGGGGAGTGGTCTCTGGATCAACAGATATTTCTAAAGATTACGAGACACTGGGGACTCCCAGTTATAGACTTTATGGCAACCAGAAGAACCAGAAGTTAAAGACATTTTGTTCCCTAACAGACAGGAATTGTCTGAATTTCCTAGATGCCATGCCATTCAGGTAGGGTTTTCCCCAGTATATTTTCCCACCATTCTCCATGATTCCCAGAGTCATTTAGAAGATCAGGCAAGAGCAGATGAAGACCATCTTAATAATCCCCTTTTGGCCAAGGAGAGTTTGGTTTTCTCTTCTGATGAAGATGGCCAGGAAGGAATTCTGGATCCTGCCTCAAATTCCGAGTCTGTTGACACAAGGGTCGGTTGTTTGCCAGGATCTTGCCAGGCTTTGGTTAACTGCCTGGAATCTGATAGGTTCATCAGAGTTCATCAGAGTTGCAAGAAATTTCTCTTGAAGTCATTGACATTCTTTTGCAGTGTAGAAGGGATTCTACAAATAAGGGCTATTCCATAGTAATAGTATTCCAGAGTCTGGAAAGTTTTTAGATCCTGGTGCACAAGAAAAAAGGTTTTCAACAACCAGGCTTCAGTACCTCTCCTGCTAAAGTTTCTTCAGCCAGGGTTTGACAAGGGACTGGCTGTTAATACGGTAAATGTCCAAATCTCTGTGCTCTCTGCCCTTTTGGGTAAGCCTCTATCATCTTTTCCCCTTATTAAGAGGTTTGTGAAGGCTATAGCAAAGATAAGACTGAAGGTGTATCAACCTTTTCCTTCTTGGGATCTTTTTCTTGTGCTAAGGAAGCTGTGTGAATCCCCATATGAACCCTTGGAGGATTGTTTCATCAAGTGTCTTTCTTTCAAAGAACTTTTACTAGTAGCCATTACTTCTGCCAAGCAAATTAGAGAATTCCAATTAGCAGGAAACTTTTTCAGGGAAGACTAGAGCACTTTGACCCGAATTTCAACTTCCAGCGAACATGTTATTTGAATATTTACAATTAAAATGCTTTTCAGTCACAATTCCCCATAAGGCCACTAGTAATACTGAAAGTAGACTGGAGAGATATCTCCGTCGACCTGACTTGGTGAAAGTGCTAACGTACATGTATATTGTATTACTGCAAACGAACACCACTCAACAACATAAGGTTAAACAACAATGGTGTGAAGACATACCAGACCTAGAGGAAGAGATGTGGAAAGATGCCTTAAAACAGGTACCCCAAATAACCATCTCCAGTGGAGATAGATATGTACAGATTAAGTTCCTGAATAGAGTGTATCTTACCCACAAAGAGTTGCTAGAATATATCCTGGGGCCTCTGACCTGTGCCCTAAATGTCTTAATGAGGTGGGGACCTTTTACCATGTCTTTTGGGAATGCTCAGTAATAAATGGATTTTGACGAGAGGTGCTTAGCTACGCTGAGTCGGTACTGGCACTTCCCAATATTTTGTCACCCAGTCTATGTTTACTAGGCATACTGGAAACCCTACAATTATGCTGCTTACAACTGCTATAATATACCAAAGAGGCATTATTATTACACTGGAAATCTACAGGACCACCCTTGCTGAACTTCTGGAAAAAGCTTAGTGATGACTCTTTACCAAAACAGAAACTGGTGTATCAAGCCAGGAGTAGGGAACCTATGGCTCGAGAGCCAGATGTGGCTCTTTTGATGGCTGCATCTGGCTCGCTGCCAAATCTTTAATAAAAAAAAAAACGGGGGTGTCTTCTATTCACCGAGCGCAGGCCACGCCCTCCTCTGCATCGCATCCGCATCAGGCATCCTTGGGACCCACCTTACCTTGCCCCAGCAACCGCAGCCAAACATATTGTATGGCTCTCACGGAATTACATTTTAAAATATCTGGTGTTTATGGCTCTCTCAGCCAAAAAGGTTCTCGACCCCTGCCTTATACAAATTTGGCTGCTTATCAGACTGTGTATGGGCACTAACGGCAGGCCCGCCTGACCGACATCTGGTCTGAAATCGGCCAGACCTCGATCAGGCAGGTTTGATGCGTTCCCCAAACCGACGGAAGCCTATACCCATCGTTCTAATTAGCCCGATATTGCCCACCCTTAGGTGGTGATATCAGGAGAAGATCCGCTTGCTTGGCGACCTTGCCAAGAGAGCGGATCTTAGCATGTATGGCCACCTTAACACCTTTGTACAGCACTACAGGATGGACATCTTAGCAGCTCAGGAAGCTTCCTTTGGCAGTAAGGTCCTTCAGAGGGCGACGTAACCAGGAAATGCACCCTTGCTTGCATGTTAGCTGTCATGGTTTGCTGCCGTATGGGACGTAAAATTATACTTACCGTAATTTACTTTTCCCTTAGTCCCTTTGGCAGCAAGAATTACAATCCCTATTAAATTGTTTAAGCATGTGTGTGTATACTCTTTATTTACTAATGACCTCTATTAACTCCTATTTATGGGTGAGGTTCATTAATGCTTTCTTTTCCCTCTCCACTGGTCCTCCATGGCAGGAAAGATAGAATAAATCTCATGGTAAGGGACTAAGGAAAAAGTAAATTATGGTAAGTATAAGTTTACTAAGTATTTATGCTAATGTATTCTGGGATTGGCACTATATCTATATTACCATATGTTTTGGGGCATTATATATTGAATTTCTACTGTATGTATCCTACTGTGTGTTCTGGCTTGTATGAAATTAGCATTGTATTTTGTGTTCTAGAGTGTTATACTGGCCCTGGAATACTACGAAGGAATCTGTGTAGAAAATGTCTTTATCCTCCTTAAACACAAAAAATCACCCTCTGCCTATAGCAAAACAGGAATCCATGCTGCTTCAGCTGACCTCCCCCCATAGCCCCCACCAGACGTCACCAGTCCCCTAAAAGTTTCTTTTAGGAGACTTAGTTTCCAGTTAGTTAACTGTTTTTTTGCAGATTTAATCAGACGACATTGTTTGTGAAAACCTGCTTGCAAGCAGCACGCGGTCCATGAAAACAGGAATTACACACTATGCCCTGGGAGAATATGTAAAAAACACTGCCTGCTCCGCCCCGTGTGCACACCCCCAGGCACTTATCAACACTGGAGTGGACTGGAAGGTTTCCACCGCACTTGCCTGGCTCCCACACTCTACTGTATATCATCTTGTTTTTGATACACTTCCGACAACCTTTGGCCTAGCTACTTGGCTCACTGGAGTGTGTTTACCTCCTGCCTGTGACAGATCGCCATGTCCAAGAATCTTCATAAGGTTGGTTACACTCAAAAACCCTAAAGAAAAGAAATAGTGAGTACTGTGTGTGCAGCTCCTCAGCAGGTAGGACATTCCAGTGCAGATTAAAGTGCATGTAACGTTAAGTGACTTTTCTACATTTTCACTGGTTTTAGTTAGTTTTGACTCCTGAAACAATTTAACTAAAGTCATCTGATTAACAGATTTACTGTTAACATCTGCTAGAATTTTTCAGGAGTGAGAACCAGAGAAGAGAAAGAAATAATGTTGCTTTTGGAACAAGTATGAGTAATAGGAACATCATGTGGCATAGTTAGTAGAATGGCCAATTGTCTTACCAGCTTTGTCCATAATATAGCTGAGAGGCATTGATATTGCTGACATGTCTGATTAGGGTTTTTAGGGATTCCATTAATGTCCTGGTCTAGGCCTTCCATCTGTGTCCAGGTAGGTGCAAGGCAGTTCAAGTGAGGTAGGTGGGAGTTTCCTAGTATCTCCATTAGAAGGATGCACCAAGAGTTCATAGGAGACCTGAATGGCTATATATGTCCCGGATTTTGGCTATTACTCCCAAATTCTGACAGCTACAACATCTGTTATGAACTTCACTAGCTGGGGGGGGGTTAAAAGTTCTTTACTTGAGAGGTCTTGAGAGGAAACTTCAGCGACTTTGGCAAATTGCGGCACCGAGTGTCCATCCCACCTGCGATTTACATTCTAGCTGGTGGGATGGCATTGCGGGGAGATTAGTTGCCCGCGACAACAGAGATTTGCCACGGCGCAGCTAATCTCCCCTTTGTGTCACAGCCCCAAGAGAAGGAGATTGTAAGATATTCTTTGTTTAATATACAAGCTGAGAGGGAGCCCAAGTCCACAGTCTCAATTAAGCCAAGAAATGGTCATGACCCACCACCTGCTGCCACCATCTTGCCCTATATATTGTCTCTTAAGGTGGCCATACACGCACCAATAATATCGTACGAAACCTCGTTTCATATGATATTCGGTGCGTGTATGGTATGTCGGCGAGTCGACCAATATCGCAGGAGGCTGCTGATATCGGCCGACTCGCTGATCAGTTTGAAAATTTTGATCTGGCGCCATAGAAGGCGCCTGACCAAAATCTCCCTTCAGCGCTGAATCGTCAGAAGGAGGTAGAAATCCTATTGTTTCTACCTCCTTACCTGCCGATTCAGCCCTGAATGGTGTGTGGCGGATCTGACGATGTTTTGTGCGACCGGTTGCACGAAACATCGTCATTCCGCCACTTGTATGGCCAGCTTAACAGCTAAAAACCCCCACTATGTGCAGGGTATATTGAACCTAAGTTACTTCTATAGTAGAATAGTGGAAAGGTTTATGAAAGCTAGGCCTTGCCACATTATTAATGATACTGAGTCAGTAAAATCAATGCTGTATGCCATATATTGCTTAGGTAGGGGTCTCAAGATTAATACATTGAGCACAACACGTTCTTGTCAAATGTGCTGTCTCAGGCACACTAAGCATCTTTCCCGCACTGACGTCACTGTGGCCATTAGTCCCCGCCCTGCGTGTCTCAGCTGGGAAAGTTTCCGCCACGCGTAAGATGGCGATGACAGCTCTCCGTGTCTTACTGGGCTGCTAGGTCTGGGGGTGTGTCCGGGACGGGCCCCTCAGCATGGCCCCAAGGTACCGAACTTTACACGTGGTGCTACGGCTGCTTCCACCTTCGCCTGGCCCCAAACGATCCAGGAGCCTCAGTACCCAGACTGCCCCGGCTGTCAGAATGGAGTATCAGGTATACCGAGTGTCATGTGGGCTTAGCGGGTTACATCAGCCTGGGGAAGAACACGTGGTACAGGGGGATGAATGAGAGCAGGCTTGTGTGGACGCGGGAAAGGGAGAGATAAATATGTCAAAATCCCCCTATATATTGAACCATGGTATGGCCCGCACTATTCTACAATAAGTGAGATGTTACCAAATGTGGGAGGTGATGAAGTTGGACACGCAGTAGTGTGTGACTGTTCTCTCATGCTTCTTAACTTCTCTTGCATGTAGCCAATCACTGTATTGGCACCTCTATACTGGGCACTTAGCTGCATCTGTGGCAGGGGCCCTTGGTGCCACAGTAGGACATGCAGATAACCTTTTGTCCTTTTAAAGTTGGACTCTTCCTACTGTAGGGATATACACCCAGGGCAGATTTCATTGATCCATCTCTCTACCTGAGTAGGGGGGTTATAATAAGTGAAACTTCCTTTCCTTTTTCTTTGGTCACTGGCAGAAATGACAAGAAGATCATGAGAGTTGCAGTTCTGTAGAAATGTGCTTAGCTGTTTCTTAGCATTCGATACAACTGGATTAGTGTATAGGTTATAGTTCATATATGTCAAACGCAAGCCCCGGGGGCCAAATCCGGCCCACCTGGCTGTTTTATGTGGCCCTTGGTGAGTGTGTCTGACCATCCAGCCTGATCAATTTCCATTTTCCTCAAATAGTAACTAATACTAAGGGGTATATTTATCATGCTGTGTAAAAAGTGGAGTGTAGCATTACCAGTAATGTTTCCCAAGGCATCCAATCAGTAATGAGATTTCAACAGTAGCAAAGCATCTATTGGCTGCTATGAGCAACATCTTACTCCACTTTTTACACATTGTGATAAATATACCCCTTAGTATCTTACTAAGTATATTAATAAATAATTTGGCCCGCGACTTAGCCTGTATTTTAGATTTCGGCCCCCTTATGTGATTGAGTTTGACACCCCTGTTATAGCTCCTCTATACCCTGTTTCCCCGAAAATAGGACATCCTCCGAAAGTAAGGCACCCCCCGAATTTTCACCCCCCTCGGAAAATAAGGCACCCCCCGAAAATAAGACACCCACCCAGGACTGGGTGATAAATCTCGCCCAAACGATGGAATAAATGTGTACTGTATTCTTCTTCATGGAAAAATAAGACATCCCCTGAAAATAAGACCTAGTGCATATTTTGGAGCTTAAAAAAATATAAGACAGTGTCTTATTTTCGGGGAAACACGGTAGTAGCTTAAAGTGCAGCGCCCAAACAGACCGAGACCACCGCTCCTCTCCCATTGGTGCTTTTCATTATGCACTTTCCTCAGGCACCAATCAGAAAACAGAAGCACTTTAACAGTTATGGTTACTTTGGACACAGGAGACTCCCTCCCCTTTCGGTTTCCATAGGGAGACTTATTTGTGCATAAAAAGGTCAATGAATAAAAGCTGTGATCAGCAGGAATGGTGTGCGTTATAGTTCACAAAATAATAGGAGGAGTTTAGCAAAGGGATTTGTCCTTTGAATAGGACAGCCTCCCAGGTTCATGTTTGGTTAGATAGGAGGGAAAGTGACTGTCTGGCCATAAAGCTTAGTGCTAAGCAAACACCAAGGCCATTTATTTTATAGAACAACAGTATGAGCAGGATGGTGACATTGCGCTGGGATTCTAGATTTGATTCCAGCCTGAGCCTCTATGTTTCCCTGGCCGTGTGGGTTCTCTCAGGTCACCCCAGTTTCCTCCCACACCCCCAAACGCCATACGGGCAAGTCAATTGACTCCTACAAAAATGCCTGGTATGTGTGACTGTGATAGGGACCGTAGACAACTGTAACCTCCACTGGGGCAAGGACCGATGGGAATGTGATAGGGACCTTAGATGACTGTAAGCTCCACTGGGGCAAGGACAGATGGGAATGTGATAGGGACCTTAGACTGTAAGCTCCACTGGGGCACAGACTTATAGGAATGGTGCATAATCTCTGTAAAGAGCTGCAATCTGTTTTTTTTAGTACCTGGGACACAAGCAATCGCTGGAAAGGACAGCCACCAGCCCAGCTACTTTTCATTAGAGGCACAGGGAAGTGGGGCCACCCTGGAGGGGTTGTCTTGGTGCATTTGGGGGAGAGGGGAGGGTGCACATCTGACCTCAGTATGTGATGTGCCTAGCTGGCTCCCCGGGGTTGACAATCAGTTTCAGGCCTAGTTCCAGTTGGCACGTTTGGAGACTGGCAACATTTAAAAGCAGGTATGTTCGCTGACACCTGGTGGGGTTTTTATAGGGGTCAGTAATGGCTACCAACAAGAAGCAAATGAGTAAGGTCTGTTCCCCCCATTTTCTCAGTGCCAGGTCTATTTGGCTGGATCATGGGAAGCTGTGATTGCTCTTGTGAGCAAAGTTGTTATCCTGACTCAGTAGCCTCGGCATATCCTGTAATGTATCCTGTGGGTTAGCGTGGCTGTGACTTTTTTTTTACACACACACACACATTGCCCTGTCTGATCAGGAGGGACTGGCTGTCTCTTTTATACACAAGATGCCCCTACTTTTACTATCTTTTAACCCTGCAGCCCCCTACATCTTGCTGGAGGTGTTAAACTATGGCTTAGGTAGTATTTATCATAGAGAGAGGGTATAGTTATATTTCAAGGACTTTAACCTCACAGGGTGTAAGTTGCCATATCTGCTGTTAAATTAGATGCTTGGTGGTAGGGCCCAAACAGCGCCCCCCACCAGCTCAAAAAATAATGCCTGTCTATGAGATCATATAGCATTTGGCAGAATCCACAGATTGCCAGTCCAGGCCTGATTGGTGGTCAGTGGATTTTGCTGCCAGTTGTCCTTGGCCACATGCCAGTGTTACTAATGATGTCACAGCCAGTGAATCTTGCTTTTTATCCCCATAGGATGCGATCCGCACCCTAAACACCCTGCAGACAAATGCCAATTACCTGGACCAGGTCAAGAGGCAGCGGTATGATCCAGCAGAACAGTTACAGATGATGCGGCAGTTCCTGGAGAGGAGCGGCTTGCAGGTTTGTCTTGGTGCCATGGATCCAATTAACCACAGAAATTCTGTGACATTAAAATGTACATACATCTGAACAGATTTTGGCCTGATATTGGTCAGGGAGAATCAGAATCCACAGATTGCCAGTCCAGGCCTGGGGCAGACTTCCATACTTAGGCCAATAAGCTGTTGATTCTTTCTGGAGGGGCTGAGTTGGCAGGCTATATTGGCCAGCATTAAAGGAGAAGGAAAGGCTAATAAAGAGTTAATCTCAAGCTACAGGCATACCTTCAGTTCTCTCAATAGTGCCCTTAAGTCTCCCCATATTTCTCCCGTTCAGATTATCAGAAGCCAAACAGGAGATAAAAAACGCTGAGCTGTGTAAAGAAAGTTCCCATAATGCCTCACTCCTGCACCAAAAGCAAGACCCGTGTACATGCTCAGTTAGTTAGACTATGAGGGAGCTTCCTGCTGATCCACATTCCTAAGGGGAGGGGGAGCAGGAGAGAGCTGTGTGTCTCTAGAAGAGGAAAACAGGCACAACAAATCTTTTGACAGAGGACTCAGTGCAGCGTCTCTGTGAGTGCTTATGGCTGTATTTACATAGACCTTTCTGATAAAGCTTACTTAGTTTTTACCTTTCTTTCTCCTTTAAAGTTGTCGATATATTTAATGATATATTTTTGAGTTACTCAACCTATTTTTCTGACTGAACTGACACACTAATGCTATGAGTCACTGATGAATATTGGCTGCTCTAATTGGTTGATTCCAGCAAAAGGCCGTACTGACACACAGCAATGGCTTGCCATCTGGAAAAAAATGTTCAGTTGAGGAAACCATTTAGCTTTAAGAAAAACCAAAATGAAGCCAAAGCATTAGAGGAACAGTAGCGTCAAAAAAAGGAAAATATATTAAAGAAATTAAACTGCAATGTACTGCTGCCCTGCACTGGTAAAAGTTGTGTGTTTGCTTCAGAAACAGTACTAGAGTTTATATAAAAACCCTGGTGTGTAGCCATGGAGGCAGCTGTTCAAAAGGAGAAAATGCGCAGGTTATATAGCAGCCAACAGATAAACCCTGTAGGCACTAGAAAGGGTGCCGCTGCCCCATCAGTCAGAGCAAAGTGCAGGAATGTTTGTGCTGCCAGGACCTGTGTTTTATGGGTAATCTGTTAATGATTCCATGTAAGTGCTGAATGGGCAGGGAAGCAGTGTAGAGCCATGTGCTGCAGTTCATATATCCTTTGGGTAATGATTTATGGCTTGTTTGACTGGCTTCAGTCTTTCACTTACTTTGGATATAGTGCTGTGCCAAGCAGTGCCAAATAAAAACCCAGTTAAACATTCACTCCTTATAAAAGGAATTAATGGAAAATTTTCCTAATGAAATAAATTAATGTCCAGGGGTTCTGTTTGGCAGCCTTAGCTTATGGCACATGTCCGTTAAGGTGGTGGCCATGGCAGACAGGGCCATTTTGATGCTGCTGCTTAGTTCCAGATGGCTGCAGTGGTCAGAATGGTGCAGTCACCTGCCCTGTAATGTCCAGTTATGACAAAACTCTACTCACAATCCACCAGCATCCTTTCATCCCTTGTGGCCCCCCACTGCCACAGGGCCCCTGACCTGTATCCAACTGATGGTGACCCTAACTGTCAGGTGGCAATGGGAAGTGGCAGGAGGTGATTCCTTGTGCCCTAAACCATAACTTTTTGGCCTCATGCACAAGACATCATCTAATATACACGTGATATGTCTGAAGGCAAAAGTGTAGCACAGAACCTAAAGGCATTCATATAAACCGTTGCTCTGTTTCTTCTCGGCTTAAAAGGCAAATATGGATGAGAATCTGGTTAAATAATGATCCATGTGTTGGAGGTTATTTGTCACCAGGAAGTAAAACTTCCCCCTGCTTCCTGTGTGCCAATCAATTACTTATACCACAAAATATCTGATTGGAATGGTGGAACAAACACTTGACGGTCGAAAAATCATTAAAGGTGGTCATACACAAGACAATTATTTTTCTTTCAAAGACCGATTCCAGAACTATCCGATAATATTGTTAACTTATCCTATCGTTGATGGTGTGCGAACGATCGTCGGGCCACTAATCGGCCCAACATATTGGGCAAACAATTGATCAGATAGGTTCAGCAATAAAATCTGCCAGTTGGTGTGAGTGCCAGACATTTGTTGTTGAACGATTCTTCTTTGCGCATGTCATGATTGCCAGCGGAAGTCAACAAACATATAATGATGTACATAAACGTTCTATGTGGAACTTTAATATGCTTATTGGAGGGTTTGCTCGTATCAGAACACTACTTATTACATAACCTTTAATAAAACATGTTTTTTGGATAGTGCAGGAAGTTTCAACCATTTCACAAAACTACTGGTAGAGTTAGGGTATGGCACTCATAGGGGCATGGGGCAGGCAGGAGTATGGCACACACACAGAGCATAGGGCAGACAGTCTGCCTGAGGTGATCTTCCTGTTTTTTACGTGAACGATACAATGACATCTTTTCAATTAATCATTGTCTGTGGATGGCATATCGTATGGTAAACCGATCGTCAAATGATTGTGTACCGATTAGTTAATCGCAAAATGAGTGAAATCGGCTCCTGTATGGCCTCCTTAACTTGGAATAGGTGTCATAATATATTCTATCCTGATTGGGGGGTTGTAGGTTTCTATCTGGGACTCATATATAACCTGTCTGTCATGTCTGCAGGTGGAAGACTTGGATAAGTTGAACATTATACATGTCACTGGAACTAAAGGCAAGGTGAGCAGTGCGTTAGCTGACATTACCCTAAATGGGGAATGTAAGCAGTTCAATACTCTTAGGCAAGAGTTCCAATTGCCCCCACAGATGTTTTTCCGGTATCTTCAATTAAGGCACGCTTTTTGGTCCCAATTTTTTTCCATCACCCACTCTCCATAACCAATACAACTTTGGAGTTATATCTTTGTAGACTTATGACAGATTTATGACCATAAAAATGGTCAGTTGACAAACCAGATTTATAGTAAATGAGGAGATGTGGGATGAGGCACTTGACTCACTATGTCAGCCAGGGATAGGTACATTAAGATTAAGTTAATTCATAGAGTTTACTTGACACCCCAGAAACTTTCTAATATATACAAGGGAGCCTTTGAGCAATGTCCTAAATTCCGCAATGATATCTGCTCTTTCTTTCATATGTTTTGGAAGTGTCCAGTCATACGTACCTTCTGGTGTGAAATACTGAAATGCATTAAAAAATACCCTCACACTGCCCAGCATATTGTCACCAAGTCTGTGCTTGCTGGGTGTAACTAGCAACCTTAATATGAGAAATTACGAGAAACTCTGTTACTTGCAGCTGTTTTATTATGTCAAAAAAGCTATACTTTTAACCTAGAAGTCGAACAATCCCCCCTCTGTGGCATTTTTTAAGAAACTGATCAATAAAACCCACCCCAGACAAAAGCTAGTATATCTCACTAGGGGATGCCCAGAAAAGTTTGACAAAATTTGGGAAACCTGGCTACAAGAGCAGGAACAGTATTAAGTCATTGTATTTAAATGTTTTTAGTGACTAAATGTATCTTCCCCTCTCTCTCTTCTCTCATTCTCTCTATCTCTGCATATTTTTCTTTCTTCTTGTGCTTGTTTGAAAAACTAAATAAAAACTTAAAAAAAAGAAAAGGTGAGCAGTGGGTAGAGGAATTGGTGCCCTAGTTAGGGAGCAGATAGGAGGAGGTGGTGCTTTATAGCAGCAGCAGCAGCTTGGACTATAGTTGTGACCTGTACTGTATGTTTTAGGGGTCCACGTGTGCTTTCACGGAGCAGATTTTACGCAACTACGGTCTGAAAACTGGATTCTACAGGTAAGTCCAGGTTAATTAATTTACTTAAAGGGGAACTCCACCCAAAACGTTCCAGTATACATTCATTACACATTTTCACTGGTTTTACCTTTATTTGTAAATGTTATTGTAATGCCAACTTCCCAATGGATAATTAAATGTCATTTTGACCACATGGAAGATTTGCAAAAGTTGCCCAAATTATTTTACTGTCCGGAAAAAAGGGGACAGGGGCCCAGTCACCCACAGATCTTGCCCAGCTCAGTAATGCATCTCTGCTGATCTTACAGCTCCCCGCACTTGGTACAAGTGAGAGAGAGAATCCGGATCAATGGGCAGCCAATCAGCAAAGAGCTTTTCAGCAAATACTTCTGGCAGGTGTACAATCGCTTGGAAGAAACCAATGTAAGTAATACTGTAGGCAGAAAGTTAGAGGGATATACTAACTAAGTTTACAGTGCTGTAATTTGTCAACCAGTGGGCTAATGTGTGGGACTGGTCAGTACTTGAAATGAGCCTTGTTTTCTGCTTTCCTCCTTTAGGATGAAGAGAACCCCTCCATGCCACCTTACTTCCGCTTCCTGACCATCATGGCTTTCCACATCTTCCTCGAGCAGAAGGTCTGTCTTCACCTAGGCCTGTCCTATTTGCATCCTTCATAAATTCCCCATAATTCTATGTATTACTTAGTAAAACAAATTAAGCATTCTGTTAGATTTTATTAATCAGGCCAGTAGGGGGCATTGTTTCATCTTGTGCCATAGAACTGGAATTTTTCTGGCCTACATGGTGGAAGGCCCATAATGGAAGCCCGTTTTGACCACTCCCCCTTTTTAAACCACAGCCACTTCAAACCACACCCATGTTATCACAAGAGCTTTTAAGACCACCCCCACATTAATGGTGGCAGCGCAGCAAAAACGAAACCCAAATGGTTGGGGCTCACTGTAGGGATATCACCCTTCATTCATTTGTGATCAAATGTCATATTAAGACCCTTAAATCCATATGCCTCCTGTTCCCCTGTGGCTAGCACACCTTAGGGACCATATAATGACTATTTCCATGTCTGCCTGTGTGTGCCATACTCTGCTGCCTGTGTGTGCCATACTCTGCCTGCTCTATGCTGCCTGTGTGTGTCATACTGTACCTGCTCCTACCGTCTGTCTGAGGTGTGAACAGGAAAATTATGTGCCCCTTACAGTCTGAGGTGTGAACAATGCAGGGGGTGAACAATACAGGGATTAAAAGGTGTGAACAGTACAGCCTGCATCTGAGTTTACAGCCTGAATCTGATGTGTGAGCAATGCAGGAGCCAGTTAATCTAGTACTGATAGTACTGATACTATTTAAAGGTTACACAAAGGTAAGCAGTAACAGCAGCCAGATAGGTGGGGGGGCCACACAGAGGACAGTCCTGTGGCACGCACTCAATTGGACACCAGGGCAGCAGTGAAGGTTAAACAGCTTTATTCATAAATACATCCTATGACATTCCTCATATACCTGGGATACATAACTACTGCACTGCTGTGATAACTACTGTGATGTTTCTGTGGAACATACTCTCCCCATTTGTGTGTTTCAGGTAGACCTTGCTGTGCTGGAAGTTGGCATTGGTGGTGCATATGACTGTACCAATATTATCAGGTGGGTAAAAGTACATTAGTATTATTGGGATTAGTCTGCAGCTCTTACACATTTCCTAGCGTTCTCTAAGAGCTTTAAAGGGAGTCTGGAAGTTGTAGTTCCCAGGGTCCATCTTCTGTGGTACAAATGAGTTTGTGACGCTAACCTGGCCCAACGTTCTGCTACCCACAGGAACCCAGTGGTTTGCGGTGTCTCAACACTGGATATCGACCACACGAGTATCTTGGGAGACACGATTGAGAAAATTGCTTGGCAGAAGGGGGGAATATTTAAGGTATGTAGAGTGTCTAGAAATGCTCTCTTGTGTAGGTAGTGTATTTATATTCCCGATACTGTGGTATTGTGACACTCCTGCTTAGAAGGACCCACATTTTACATATAAAGACAGGGAAAATATTCTACCTACCTGATGCAACTTGTGAAACCACAAGAGGGAGCTATTTCTCCATCAAACTGCTCTCCTTGAATAAAATTACCAAAGAGATCAAGGCAATAAGCAGACCCTGATCAAGTCCCCTGTGGGTTGAACAAATATATGGGGTAGTATTATCTATGACTGCAGTTCCCTGTGGGGAGAGTGGGAAAAAGCAGAATATCCAGAATAAACCTATTCAGACATTGAGAGAGCATACAGGCTCACCCCCTGCCAGTGGAAGGTGAGCAGCCCATCAGCAGAAAGAAGTGATAATGGAAACAGTGCATACTGTAGTTGGAAGTAACATCCCATGATCGCCCTCAGCGAGATATTTGCCACTAATTGCCTTGATTCTTCCTTACTAGTATTTCAGGAGTGGGGGCTTTCCTTCCTCCATTTCAGTGTTATTTTCCCAATTATGTTGATTTTTATCTAACCTGTCCCATCTTGCAGCCAGGTGTCCCTGCATTCACAGTCTACCAACCTACTGGACCACTGGAGGTTCTAAGAAAAAGAGCAGAGGAGATTGAGGTAAGGTCTCTGCCCAGTGTGTACCCACCTATCCTGCCCACTGGCACTTCACTAACAGTCCTTCTCTCTCTCTGCAGTGCCCCCTCTACATGAGTCCTGACCTTGCAGAGTACGAGGATGAGGGCATCACCCTAAAGCTGGGTCTGAAAGGGGATCATCAGAAACTTAATGCAGCATTGGCATTACAGTTGGCACAGACATGGCTTCAGCGCCAAGGCTATCCAGGTGAGATCAGTTGCATAACCAGAACAGAGGGTTCTACCAGAGACCTCTGACAGCACCCACAGTCTGACCAGGAGAGCCTGTTCTGACAGTCAAGCTGAGCTGGTTGTGGCTTGATCCTTTTATAGGGTGAAGCACAGTTCATATTGGTCCTGCAAAGTATGTGTCTCTTATTTACTAGAGACACAGACATTAATTTTAGAATGTGTGACTATTACTTTCAATATCTTGTAATCCATAGGAACCAGTTAGTTTTTACAGGTCTACTGTACTCAAGACAGAAGAGAGTTCTTGGGCCTTAAAACTTAAGCTGGTCCTTCAGACCGATTTGGCAGCTTATTTGCCTGTATGGTATTTGTATGGGTATCCCCCAATGGGCCTCGCCTATGAATATCTTGCTGAAAATTGGCCAGGTGTAGATAGGGCAAGTTTGATTACCCTGTCAGATTTGGGAACACATTGGCTTATTGATGCGGTATTTGGTCCGAGAGCTTCTATACCAGTCGAATTAAGTTGATATCACCCAACTTAGATGGACATATCGGGAGAAAGATGTGCTCGTTTGGCGACCTTGACAAACAAGTGCATCTTAACACGTATGTCCACCTTTAATCTGGCTTTAAGTACCTGAGGCGCAAGGAGTTTAAGTGATTGGGCAGTGGGTGTTGCTGAACACAGGCCACAGAATGAAAAATAGTGTAAAAATGGGGTATCATCTGGATGATCTTTTCTCTTAAGGTTTTGGGGAACAAAAGAGTCCAAGCTGCCACCTTCCCCCAATGAAATGGCCTTTTCCTTTGGCGTCTGCCTTCCGCCCCAGTATCCCCATGGTGCAAGGTGAGAATCTTATTGTTTACCTGTAAATAAGACTTACCCAGTATGTGTTTTCCTAACAAAGCCTCTCCTAGTCTGTTGTCTGCAGAGGAGTCATTATAGCTTCCTGAACTACCCACAAAATTGCTCTATAAGGGCTGTGACAGCTAAATGATAAATTGCCGGTGGGATGGCATACGCGTACATCCCACCAGCTAGAATGTAAATCGCCGGTGGGATGGCATACGCGGTGCCGCGATTTGCCAAAGTCGCGGAAGTTTCCTCTCAAGGCAACTTCGGCAAATCGCAGCGCCGCATTTCGGGGAGATTTGTCGCGTGGTGACTAATCTCCCTGTCTGTCACAACCCTAAAAAAGCGTTTAGGGAATAATCATTTTTTTTTTTATTCTTTCTTGTTCATTGATAAATGAAGACTCCGTGACATGGGGGTCCTTACAATGCCTAAAGTCATGACTGGTGCCTAGTGCATTTACATGTTGTAACTGTGTATATATTGTGTATATTTAGCTATTTTACTGCCTCCTATAACTCAGTTTTCTGTCTGGATAATCTACAGGGCTGCAGGATACCATTTGGCTGGGGAGGACACAGGTCTTAAAGCGGGGCCCAATTTCCTACTATATAGATGGGGCCCATACCAGTAGCAGCATAAAGGCCTGCATCAGGTGGTTCAGAGAGGTGGCGCTTAAAGAAGAAAAGGCTGGAGGGTAAGGAATGGCCTTACGGCAAACTCTGCCAATCTTTGGGCCTATAGCACATGGGCTATATTCTGCACTGGCATTTTTTAGCCAGGGTGAAGAGACCAACCATGCCTGTCCCTTAGTTTAATGGAATCTGCCTGTCACCCATGGTAATGTTACTGAACTGAATGACTGGCTGAAAGGCAACGACCAGGTGCTTCTGCACTTGCTGTAAAATGCCAGCGTAAAATATAGACTCTCATTTATCTTACAGAACGGAAGGGGGGGGGGGGATGCTCTACATGCTGACACTGCATTCCAAGCTATTAATGTGGTTTGTATTCTCTTGCAGAGGTTCTGTGGTTCGGGTTCTGCTGTTTAATGCCACGGGAGAGAGGGACATGGCTGCCTTACTTAAGCTTCTGCAGGTAAATGGGGGCTGCAGGGGGCTGGGTTGCTCGGTGCAATCAGAGCTGATATATATACATATATAATCCGACAAGCTAGACTTGGGGGTGCTGGGAGTTCTTATGTACTACAGTACATAACCTGAAGGGGAAGCACGTCTGTGTTTGTGACAATAAGCCCTTCCGGCCACCAAGGATGCATTTTGGATGATTTTGGTATTAAATTAAGACATGGTTATTGTTTCAAAGCTTTTTTAAAAACTTTTCTTTTTTTTTCTATTTGGTGCTGGCATTCACTTTTCTTTCTCTCCAATAATTCTTTTAAAGCCCTGCCATTTTGACTATGCTGTGTTCTGCCCAAACATCTGCGAAGTGTCTGGAGTGGGAATGGCAGGTAAGTGCCTAATCTCTGCTCATCACCTTCTTGTCTAGTGTTTACAGATTAGGAGTCTAGTAGTAGCTTGAGTGCAGGATAGAGTACTGATACACAACATGGAGATTTTGGGGTTTCTTTGAAGCTTGTTTTATTGGCTGCAATATGTGCAATTAAAGGGCATGTCAACCCCAAAAATATTTTTTTACATAATTCTAAGCAATTTTCCAATATGAAATAATTAAAAATTTGTAGCGCTTTACAAATTATGTGTAAATGTAATTGCAATTGAAAGCAGCATTTGCTGAACTCCTGGCTGTTACTTTTTAAACCATGTTGCAACTGTCAGTCTCCTCCAGCAAGGCAGGTCTGTCAATCTGCTGCCTTGTGTTACATTGTTTCAACAGTCAGAGCCACCAGGGCAGAGAATAGAAAAGGACAGGCAAACACTCCTTTTAATAGCAATTATATATACAAATAACTCAAAAATCATTACAAATTTGTAATAAATGTATATTGCAAAGCTGCTTAGAATTTTTTGTTTTCTTTTATTAGTCAAAAAGTAAAATTTTGTGTTGCCTTGTCCTTGCCATACTTGTCAGCCAGACATAGCCTGTCAATGTCAGACCACATCTGTTTTGTGACCGGGCCACTCCCCCTGTAGGGATTATAATATTACATGAGGGATAACTGAGGCCCATTTTATAGGTCCAGCATTTGGTTAGGTTCCCTTAGCTCACAGAAGGCCCGGACTGGCAGTATGGGGATAGCTCATAGCAGGCCCAGACTGGCAATATGGGGATAGCTCATAGCAGGCCCAGACTGGCAATATGTGGATTTTGGCAAATGCCAGAGGGGCTGCTGTAAGATGTTATAGTCAGTCACCATTTTAATGTGCTGTGGGGGGTTTGTTTGGGCCTCTGTGTAATTGAAATGCCAGGGCCTATTTTGAATCTCAGTCCACACTTGGCTCATAGCAAGGTTATGGCCCCAGTTTCTCTGCTATAGTTACCTAAGAACATTTTAAGCATTGACATTCTCTTTGATGCCCCACAGTTTGGGGACTACTGGGTTATAGTGATAATAATATATTAGTGGTTATCCATACAATGATCTGCTCCTTTCCCAGATCAGCAAAATTTCAACGTAACCCTGGAGAATGTCCTGACCCGATGCCTGGAGAACCAAAAGATGTGGAATCAGCTGAATGAGGAACGCAGCTGTTCCACTCCATGGAGTTCTGCCCTGCCTGTAGATGCCCTCATTAAAGACAGCCCACGTGGCTCTCCACTGCTTCTTACCCCTTCCTCTGAGCGCTTTTTGAACTGCAATTCCTTAGTGTTCCCTTGTATCTCTCATGCCCTGCAGTGGGCAACCCAAGGAAGAGATAAGGAATTCCCATGCCTGGACATTAACCTGCTCCACCACCACCCTGTCGCCAGCTCTGGGTCGGTACTATTGAGAGAAGCAGCACGGGTCCAAGTTCTTGTTACTGGGAGCCTGCACCTTGTAGGGGGAGCCCTGAAACTGCTCGACCAATCCCTGTCCCAGTAGTGCCATGGCAATTCTTAAAGCATTTTTACTTGAATGAAAGGGCTTCTCCCCACTGCTTGTTAACTCTTTAACTACCAGAGGCCTCTGTGATGCGTTTTTAGCATCTAATCTGTAATTTTTTTTTTCTGAAATTGTTTAACACCTGTGGTGCTACAGCCCCCACCCCTGCCGCCATGTAGTTGCATGTCTGTCTAACGCTGCTATTTCCCAACAGTCCTGATGCGGGTGCCTTGTTCTACAATAGTGAGAAGTACCTGGGTACTGGGTTTTTTGTTTCTTTTTCTTTTTTTAGTTTTACAAACTGCCCAATATATTTATTGCTTTATTCCTATTTATTAATTTGGTGTAATGATGCAGAATGTCCAGTAGAGGGCTGCTTAAGCAGCTGGCCACAGCCCATCGGGATTCAGTATGCACGGTTCCTTATTCAGATTGCTCTGTAGCAATAAAACCACATGTTTTGTTTCTTCTTTTTTTATAAGATATGTGTTGGGTATGCAGTATTTGTATTATAGCAACATGGAGAGTACTATATCTAAAACAAAAACAAAATATATATATATATATATATATAGATATATATATATATCTATATATATATACCTCTCCTGCCTACCCCTAGTCCTAGTCCCTTTTCATTGCCCCTGTCACCTGTCATTATGCGGTGGGAGAAATAACTTCACGCGATGGAACTGCAAGGAGGCGACCAGGTTGCCTAGGGCACCCAGTCGTATTGGCTTGCCCCTGCAGGCTGAAAATAGCTAGCAATGATAATAAACCAAAAACATATAAAATGAATAGTAAAGACCAATTGAAAAACTGCTTCAAATATGTCCATTAATAAAATTCTAATGGAGTTATGTAATAAAATGAACTATGCTTTCCCAGGTGCAGTAACAGATAGCAATCAATTTACAGGTAGCACCTGGGCAAATATAGTGCCTTTTATTACATATAGGGGTAAAACTTACTCGATAGCCTTTAGTTTGTGATACATAATTGAAAATAGAGTTAATCTGGTTTTTATAAGCAACTCAGATTAACTCCCATACACACACCTAATGTTAAGTTGACAGTAGTAAGTTAACTGATTGTGCCACCAAGGAACTTGGAGCTGTTGTACACTGTTTGAGATACATCATCCCTGTGGCAGTTTTGTTCCATGCCATCCAAGCTATTCTGCCTTCCAGCCGATGCCTGATTGCACAGTATCTTCTGTCTCTTTCCTCTTTATGTTTATTCTTTATTTTTATAACTTCAACATTTTACCCAGCACCCTCTGCAGAACAGAATGGTTCCCATCAGTCCCTGCTGCACTGCCCTGATCAAGGTCATGTCTGACCGATCTGTCCCCTAGGTAGCAGAATAACCCCACCACTTGTGTTTTTAAATCCCCCCCCCCTTCCCATCTATTCCAGCACAAATCTCAGGACCTTCCTGTGTTGCGAGGAAACCATAGTCTGGCCATGTGCCCAGTTCTGTGCTGTTGGACTGCCGCTTGTAGTCTCCTCCTCTGCTACAAAATACTGGCACTCTCCAATGAGCTCTGATCCCTTCACATGGCGCCATAGGGGACCCCTTTTGTTGTCAAGAAGCCTGAAGGGGAAACCATTTACTTTGTTTAAAAATTCTTGTGTGTGATGCAGCCCAAAAATCTGCTTCTGATCAAGACTCTTCCTGATCTGCTCCCAGCATTTATTTTATTCCCCACCCCTCTCCTGAGGGAGACGTGCAGTCTGTCCCCTTGTGCAATTCTCCATTTTAGAAATATGTGATTGGCGTTCGTACATTTCTGCTCCCCCCTGGCCTTTGTGGAACAGCAGGCAGTTTAAAATAATATCAAAGAACTTTTCTTTTTTTAACAATGTCCCTGAAAATAGGTTTCCCTGCAAAAAAAAAAAAAAAAAAAGGGCCCAGTCGTTAAAATTTTGAGGGACTTCAAAGTGGATCTGTTGTGCTGGAATACAGTAGTTCACACTTTCCCAAATAGCAGAGGGTCTCTCTGGATCCCCCTATTTGTTTTTGTGGAATGAGGAAGGGTAAATGGCATAGTCTGTTTCTTTTACACATTATACAGCATTGACATCTGTTCCACATAAGCTTACAATCTAAGGTACACAGTGGGGTCCCTTTATTCACCATCCTCCTGCCAGAAGGCTTACAAGAAGGGCATAAAACAAACGGGACCTCTGGAGAAGTTCCAACAACTTTTGTGCCCTTAGTGGGGCCAGGTTTGTGAAGGGAGGAGCATGATTGCCCCTTCACATTATATAATAATATTATAAGTGATTATCTGGGATGCCCGCATGCAATGTGTTTTACATTCAATGATTCCAACTAATGTGAAAGGGTAGGTATTGTTGGACACTTCATTGTCCACGAGAAAGAAGATTGCGATGCTGTTGGTTTTAAGTGCCTTTACATGCTGACCCCTAGAGGCTTATAGAGCAGCTATATCAGATTTGTTGCCTAAAGCTGGTCATACACGTATTGATTAAAATAACCTAGTTTGCACGATTTTCCAACTGTGGGCTCAGAATTATCACCCTGATAATTTTCATACCATGAAACCGGACGCGCCTTCTCACACACGGGCGCACCAGTGAGAGGCACACATCATCTGCTGCGACTCTGCCCGAAATGAGCAGCGCATCGCCGCTCCCCTCCTGGTCGGCCAACTTGGGACAGGCAACCCTTGGCTGCGTAAAAGTGAACAGCCGACCATCTACCTAAGGTCTCCAACCCTCGGCACTTAACCCCTTGGGTACTGTGCCCATGGTCAACAGGCCCCCTTGGGACCTGGAAACTGCACCTGAAAAATATAATTTATTAGGAATTGGATTCACTTGCCTACCGCAGTTAGGAAAAAAACACTGGACTGTTTTACCAACCCTTTTTTATAGGAATGGTTCAAATTAACTTTATTGTTCACTTGTCCTACCAAAGAGGGGAGAATAAATCTCAGAGTTGCTGCCGTATGGAACGTAAAGGAATGCAGGAATGGAATGAGTTACCTGCAAGTTCCGCCCCTGCTCTCTCCCCCACCTCTTTAGCCCTGATCTGCCCAAGTTCCTGTTCCTATTAAGGCATTTTATACCTTCTCTGCCCTAATGCTTCCAAAATGTCCCCACACCCTGCCTACAACCTGGGCTCTCCTCCAAGAATGTCCTTGCACAGGCGCATGCACGCAGGAACGGAGGGGTGTGGGAGGTACCCGGCCAAGTTGCCTAGGGCTTGATACCAATGTTATTAATAGGGAATAAGGTTAAAAATATAGGAAGGCCCGTATTTTTTTCTGGAAAAGGTGGCAACCCTAGTGATAGCCCTTGTTGGGGAGGTATACAGAATGTAACCAGTGACCTATGAAACAATATGTTATCAAATTAGGATATACATTTAACTTTTTATTGACCTTTTTCCTTCGTTTTGAGTTGGTCTGTACCTCACTGTATCACCTGGCAAGAAATAATGCAGATTTGAGCTGTAACAGGAATAAGTGTGGTAGTAAAGGACACAACTGTCCATTCAATGGATAATGCAACCAAGCATGTATGTGTGCTCATAGGTTGTGTGTGCCTCATAGGAGCCAGAGGCATGGATTTTAGTTGTTTATACATGTTAGGTTATCCAATGACTCGTACTACTAGGGAATTTTCATGAAAAATTTCATTTATATAAGTAAGGGATGTTTTACATGGTATAGAGATCTCCAGTGTTTAGTTTCCCTTCCTCTAAGGTCATGTTGGGCCTCTATCTATACAGGGGCAACTAGTATTATAGTTTTCCTGTGTCACCCCTAGGGGCTGTTTGCTGTGAGTATTCGTGTGCCTAGGGCAGTGATACGTGCAAATGGGTAAATAAACAGATTATGTTGTATATGTTTGTTCAATTATGGCTTGGGCCAGGCATTTCCTGGCCAATTAGGAAAGTACCACAGGAAATAAAGAGCCTGTCACTTCACACGCTGCCTGGGGTACTTGAATACATGATTAATAACACAAGACATTTGGATACACATCTAAAGAAATGCTTTGGAGATTAAAACATTTTTCGTGGTGGGAGAGTGAGGAGGCCACTTTTCCCCCCTCCGGCAGATTGCTTAGCAACCATTTGCTGCCACAACAAACAGTGTGCAACAAACAATAGGCGCGTGCCTTTCTCATTTGTTGGCTGTTAACTTCCAGCAAATGGTGTGGTTGTCTCTGTGGAATACATGGTGGTAAGGTCAGCCCACCAGCAAACTGCTTACTGATTGGTGCATGCTGCTGCAGTGATTGTGTTGTATCCAAGAACCAGGATAGGTAATGGTAGTAAGGATAATAATGGCTCAAAGTGGTACAGGCACAGAGCTGCTGTAACTAATTCCCAGGGCAGGTGGGGTGCAACTGTACTGTGCCATGCGGGAGCACCTCAGGCCATGTGGCCACCGTCAGGGCTACATCCTGGTATCAGGGTTTACTCCCTTAGCTAAAAACCTAAAAGACCTTAGGCAATTTCCTGTGGTGTAAAGTCTCCTAGACGTATGGCAACGCCCCGACCGCCAGAACGGTTTGTGTGACATACATAGTAACATATTAACATAGTAAGTTGGGTTGAAAAAAGACATATGTCCATCAAGTTCAACCATAATGCCTATATATAACCTGCCCAACTACTAGTTGATCCAGAGGAAGGCAAAAAACGCCATCTGAAGCCTCTCTAATTTGCCACAGAGGGGAAAAAATTCCTTCCTGACTCCAAGATGGCAATCGGACCAGTCCCTGGATCAACTAGTACTAAGAGCTATCTCCCATACCCTGTATTCCCTCGCTTGTACTGAGAGCTATCTCCCATACCCCTGTATTCCCTCACTTGTACTGAGAGCTATCTCCCATAACCCTGTATTCCCTCACTTGTACTGAGAGCTATCTCCCATACCCCTGTATTCCCTCACTTGTACTGAGAGCTATCCCCCATACCCCTGTATTCCCTCACTTGTACTGAGAGCTATCCCCCATACCCCTGTATTCCCTCACTTGTACTGAGAGCTATCTCCCATACCCCTATATTCCCTCACTTGTACTGAGAGCTATCTCCCATACCCCTGTATTCCCTCACTTGTACTGAGAGCTATCTCCCCTACCCCTGTATTCCCTCACTTGTACTGAGAGCTATCTCCCATACCCTGTATTCCCTCACTTGTACTGAGAGCTATCTCCCATACCCCTGTATTCCCTCACTTGTACTGAGAGCTATCTCCCATACCCCTGTATTCCCTCACTTGTACTGAGAGCTCTCTCCCCTACCCCTGTATTCCCTCACTTGTACTGAGAGCTATCTCCCATACCCCTGTATTCCCTCACTTGTACTGAGAGCTATCTCCCATACCCCTGTATTCCCTCACTTGTACTGAGAGCTATCTCCCCTACCCCTGTATTCCCTCACTTGTACTGAGAGCTATCTCCCATACCCCTGTATTCCCTCACTTGTACTGAGAGCTATCTCCCATACCCCTGTATTCCCTCACTTGTACTGAGAGCTATCTCCCCTACCCCTGTATTCCCTCACTTGTACTGAGAGCTATCCCCCCTACCTCTGTATTCCCTCACTTGTACTGAGAGCTATCTCCCATACCCCTGTATTCCCTCACTTGTACCGAGAGCTATCTCCCCTACCCCTGTATTCCCTCACTTGTACTGAGAGCTATCTCCCATACCCCTGTATTCCCTCACTTGCTAAGTATCCATCCAGCCCCTTCTTAAAGTTATATAATGTATCAGCCAGTACGACTGATTCGGGGAGGGAATTCCACAACTTCACAGCTCTCACTGTAAAAAATCCTTTCCGAATGTTTAAATGGAACCTCCCTTCTTCTAAACGGAGTGGGTGCCCTCGTGTCCGTTGGAAGGACCTACTGGTAAATAAAGCATTAGAAAGGTTATTATATGATCCCCTTATATATTTATACATTGTTATCATGTCACCTCTTAAGCGCCTCTTCTCCAGTGTAAACAGACCCAACTTGGCCAGTCTTTCTTCTTAACTGAGACTTTCCATACCCTTAATGAACACAAAAGTTTTATTAAAAACTATAAGCCTGATGATGAAAAACAAGCTAAGACTAAGGAGAAGGTTAAAAGCAAATTTAATATAGAAACACTCCTAGCAAAACATTTCTTTGAGCAAAAACATTCTGTAACACAAATCAGGTAGTAGGTACTAGAAAAGACTGGGGTCGCCTGCAAAGAAAAAACTGCTCTGTTCAGAAGCATATTAGATTTGGAAACTTGAAACACTGTTCCCTAAGGCTGATGCCACATGTGGCGTTTTTACGCTGCATATTTTCTCAGCCTAAAAACGCCGCACAAGCCACACAGCCCCTGACTAAGGCGTTTTTCAGCCTAGTACTGGTGACGTAGCAAATCCCGTGTCCATGGTGCTAATAGTGCGAAATAGTAAAAAACGCCGCGTATTTCCGCTAGGTCTGGCAGCTGCCTTTGCGTATACATAGGAATAGCTTGCTTTGCAAATACTGGCGTATTTCAGCCAACGCTTGAAAAATCCATGCTAAGGCGTTTTCTAGCAAATTTATGCATTGTGTGGTTTGCTTCAAGTCTTTTCAAGTTATTTCTATGGATGATGATATCGGGCGTTTTTCAGCCGCTCAGAGAATTAGAAAATACGCAGCGTAAAAACGCCCCGTGTGGCATCAGCCTAAGGGGTTAAATGAAAATTGGAGTTTGTCTTGTTTTTTGTAAATAGTATTTGATACATATACTTTCTGTTCACAGATAATCCAGCACTGGTGGGGGATAACAGAAATTAAGGTAAAGTTAACAGCCCCACTGGTGAAAAAGAGTTTGTGTTTAGTAATTGCTTTGCGATATAGTACATGAATAACAGTGTTTTTCTCTTTAATTATACTTGAGTTCCACATATGTTTTCACTAATTTATGCTATAAGTGACAAGGTCAACTGATATACTCTGGATATTGCGAGAATGGATTTCTGCGGATCTTTATATAGGACTTTTTTGTACTGACTTTTTAAAAAAAAATTTTTGAGCTGGACTTTTTCCACAAACAATATCCCTGAATAGGATTGGTGGTGCTTAATTATCCTGTCAGTCACTCACCTCCTGATTAGGCGTGGGGTTTCATCACTGTTTTAAGCTTTGTCTTTTCACTGTGTAATTATCCTGACGAAAGGAGGGAGTTGATTTTTTGTGGTACACTGGCATAATAAATGCGGTGCCTCCCCAGCTGAATTTTGTTTGCAGTCTCAATTTCTGCATTTTTCTTTGCACTCCCTTTCTCCCAGCCATCCAGAGAGGGCACATTCTACTTCCTGTGGTTTGCACCTGAAATCACTTTAGAGTCGTGGTTTAAAGTTTACAGACAAAAGTCAAGGTGGCATAGTGGCTAGCAATGCTGCAGTGCAAGGTCTGATACCAGCCTGCTATCTGCAAGAAGTCTGTATTTTCTCCCCAAGTCTGTGAGGGTTTCCTCTGGGCACTCCAGGTTCCTCTCATGCCCTATATATATATATATAAATATATATCTAAGCAGAAAAACTGTCAGCACTCTTAGGATTTTCATGAAAGATCAAAAAGGTCAGTTTGTCTTCTGCATTCCCTGACGAAAGTCCCAAGTGAGGACTGAAACGTTGGTAATAAACTTCACCGTTTGCATTGTAAAAGCCTTGATGACCTTTTTGATCTTTCATGAAAATCCTAAGAGTGCTGACACTTTTTCTGCTTGAAGATTTTTTGGCTCTAGCACCAAGGTATAGTAACTTTATATGGTGTGCTTCACATTCTGGACTTTGTATATATATATATATATAATATGTATAAATACATGACATGGCTTCTAAATAAAATAAACACTAGTGTGTGGCCATACATGGGACTGACCCATGCAGTAACCAACTGATTGGATTATGCACTGAACGGATACTGTGCATTGCATTGTCCTGTTGGTTGGGGCCACAGGACTGATTGGAACAGTAGGAAGTGAAGGGGAGCTGCAAAAATACAGATCCTCTTTTGTTTAGAAATTCTCTGTCAAGGCTGATAATCCATAATCACAAGACTGTTGTCTAGATGCAGTCATGTAACTATAGAGGAAGCAGACCCTGTGGTCACAGGGAGCCTAGGTGATAGGGGGCTCAGACTGAGATCCGCTGCACAGAAAATCTCCCTCCCCAGCCTCTTTGTAAATGTAAAAGTGCATTGTCTACTACTAGTAGGGACATGCGCATGAGAGAGCAGGGATGAAGGAACGGGGTTGCTGTCTGTGCAGGGCCCCTCCGAAGATTTTTTCTGCGGTTGGGCCTGGTGACTGCTTGGTACGCCATTTTCCTGGCCATTGTTCAGCTGCATAAAACAAATGGGTTAGTGGGCTAATTTTGATGCCTTCCATTCGGTTTGGATGGATTCTGAATTTGGAGACGAGCCAACTTGTTCCACTGCAAAAAGTCATCTTTCTTAGCTGCCCAGTTGGACACCAGGTTAGGCATGATTTCTCTGCCAATGGAGAACGTAGAGAAGATTGCAAGGATTGTGGCGTCAACAGTCCAAGCAGATTTTTTGTCAGCCAGAAACTTTCTTGCCTTAAAGGACATCTAAACCCCACACACAAAAATGTAATCAGAGAACAGCCTCTGAAATCTTTCAATACCTGCCACACTGGTTGTCCAGAGGTTAATAGTAAGGCTGCAACATTTCTTTAATCACTTAGAGTTCCTTCTCTTCCTGTAACCCACTCAGCCCCCGCCCTCAGGAATTTGCTTTGACTTCTAACTTGTGGGCATGCTCAGTTGTAGAGATGTAGTGAACTGTTCGCCGGCGAACTAATTCGCGCGAACATCGGGTATTCGCAAGTCCGCAAATTCGCGAACTTTTGTTCGCCATTTTGGGTTCGCCGTGGGTTTTTTTGCGCCGCGTTTTTTTGCCTCGGGTTTTTCCGCCGCGTTGTTTCGCTTCGGTTTTTTGCCTTTGCATATACATAGGAATAGCTTGCGTTTTTATTTTGGCGTTTTTTTTTGCGGTTTTTTTTTGGCGTTTTTTTTACAAAGTATTTTTCAGAGAAATTTTTGCCCTTGATCCCCCTCCTGCATGCCACTGTCCAGGTCGTGGCACCCTTTAAACAACTTTAAAATCAGTTTTCTGGCCAGAAATGGCTTTTCTAGGTTTTAAAGTTCGCCTTCCCATTGAAGTCTATGGGGTTAGCAAAGTTCGCAAATATTCGCGAGTTTTGGCGAAAGTCTGCGAACGGGTTCGCGAACATTTTTGGCGATGTTCGCTACATCCCTACTCAGTTGTTTTAAGCTCAGCTAAACTAAACACGCCCCCCAGTCTAGCAGCCAGTAAAGAGATGGCACTGCAGGTTCCCATTGAAACTCAGCTCTAGCTGTCTGCTTCAATTTTTTTCTCCCAACCTCCTCGCCTGAGCTCAGCTCAAACACAGCAGAACTTTTATCAAAGACAGTTGTGCCTGTGTGAGCCTGTATTCTTGATGAAATGTATGCTGAATAAGGGTCTGTGTATGGTAGGTTGTTTGCAGATTTACATGTATCTGATTTTGTATCAGAGGAAAAATGGCCACTAGGCAAAAGCTGCTATTTGCTTTAGGAACATGTGATGGTGCTGGCAAATGGAGGGGGTATATACAGTACAAATTATGCCATTTGAGTGGGGGGGGGATGTGCTCAACTGATATACATTGTAGACAAATTTAGGCTTTTCATGTCCTTTAAAGAAGGAGGAAAGGTAAAAACTAAGTAAGCTTTATCAGAAAGGTCTATGTAAATACAGCCATAAGCACTCACAGCAATGCTGCACTGACTTCTCTGAAAAAAAGATTAGTTGTGTCTGTAATTCCTGTGCCATAGACACGCAGCTCTCTGCTTTCTCCCCTCTCCTGTTCCCCCCTCCCTCAAGAATGCTAAGAACTCACTCCCCCCCCTTAGGAATGTGGATCTGAGCCAATCAGCAGGAAGCTGACTCATAGTCTAACTAACTGAGCATGTTCAGTTTGGTCTGCATGTCTGTGCAGGAGTGTGGCATTATGGGAACTTTCTTTACACAGCTCAGCGTTTTTTCTTCCTGTTTGGCTTCAGATCTTCTGAATAGGTTAAATATGGGGAGACTTAAGGGCACTATTGAGAGAACTGAAGGTATGCCTGCAGCTTGAGATTAACTCTTTATTAGCCTTTCCTTCTCCTTTAACAATTGGTCTAGTACGTTGCGCAAGATGGAAAATGAAACCTGCTCAGCTCAGTTTGAACGAGGAGACATTTCAGAGGCTGACAACTATTTGGGGGGAACCCAAGACAGATCTAATGGAAACTCCACACAATTTAAAGAGCAAGATTTTCTTCTCCAGAAACCGGTGTCGCCAGGCTCAAGCAACGGATGTTCTCTCCCAATCATGGACGGGCCTTTGGGCATATATCTTTCCCCCTCTGCCTCTAGTTCCTCAAGTCCTTTGCAAGATCCAGAGGGTGCAGATGGAGGCTATAGCCATAATTCTAGATTGGCCACTCAGAGAATGATATCTGTTGCTGAGAAGTCTAGCAGTCAATTAGCAGATACGCTTTCCCCTCAGGTGAGTCAGAGGTCATTTTTGCATCTAGCTCCTCATCGCTTAAAGGACATGGAAAGGCAAAGTCACTTGGGGTGCCAAAATGTTAGGCACCCCCAAGTGACCTAAATCGCCTACCTTGTACCCCGGGCTGGTGCCCCTGTTCGGAGAGAACAGCACCAGCCCGGGGTAGCTACAGCGCTTCCTCCTTCTAACAGAGAAGTCGGCTTTTCACTCTACTGCGCATGCGCCTATCGGATAGTCGCAGCTAAAAGAAGCAGGAAGGAGGAAGCGGATCGCTACAGGTACCCCGGGCTGGTGCTGTTTTCTCCGAACAGGGGCACCAGCCCAAGGTACAAGTTAAGCGGTTAAAGTCATTAGGGGGTGCCTAACATTTTGGCACCCCAAGTGACTTAGCCTTTCCATGTCCTTTAAGGTAAGCGGCCTGGAGGTTGGGAGGACTAGGCTAAAGAGCCAAGGCTGTTCATATCCAATTATAGAGACTTTATCTAAGTCCAGGAAGAGCACCCCTTCCATGAGATATCAGAATATTTGGGAACAATTTTCAGTCTTGGGGAGTGGAAAATACAGTGGACGTGCTGTATCAGCACCTTTGGGGTGCAGGTTTTGGTATTATCCACTATCCTTGGACAGACCTATACTAAAAAACCTTTGATATTGAGGTTTTTTAAGGCAGCTATCAGATTAAAGCCACCAGTTAAAGTTTGTGCTCCAATGTGGCATCCCCATCTGGTGCTTCAGCTTTCATGTTGTCTCCCTTTTAGCCTCCGAAAACTGTTTCCCTTTGGAATCTGACGCTAAAGTGGTGGTACTGGTGGTGCTGACATCAACCACACGTGCTTGTGAGCTTCAGGCCCTGTCTATGGATTACTCTTCATTCCAAGCGATTCTGTAGTTTTGCTTTCGGTCCCACAGTTCTTACGTAAGGTGGTTTCCAAGTTTTACATACAGGAACACATTATTCTCCCAAGCTTTTGCCCTCTAGGGGAGGAGAAGGGAGTTCAGAATTTGAATGCTCTGGATGTCAAGAATTGTCTTAAGGAGTACATCCATAGACGGAGAGGCTCTTTGTTATACCAAGTGGCTCAGTGAACGGTCAAGCCGCATCAGTGGCCACTGTAAAAAGATGGATTGTGCTAGAAATCAAGAAAGCCTATATGGAGCAGGGTGTTCTAGGACCTTTTGGAGTACAGGCTCATTTGACCAGAGGAGTTGCTTCCTCCTGGGCAGCAGAAGCGGGGGGAAACAATTTGCAAAGCAGCAATAAACTGAATAAGTTTATTAATATTATAAATTGCACCCTAGAGCATCAGCTTCTTTTGGGCAGAAGGTCCTTCAGGCAGTCCTTTATTATTTGATTACATTTCTTGCAAGCAGTTGTATACTTTCTTGTACTCATCTTCTATGGTGATGGTGTATTGCTTGGGTACTAACCCATATTCGTTTTATGCTGCCCAGGGATAGCCAGGAAAATAGAAACTTTTTTCATACTTACCATGATTTTCATTTCCTGGCCATCCCTTGGGGTATCCCTTTTAGTCGCCCGCGATAGCAGAGATCTATTACGGGTGACTGAACTGCTCTGTGGATCCTTAGCCTTATTCTGTGTGACCTTGTCAAATCTACAGCTGGACCAGTTAGGGTAAAGACACACAGAGCTACTTAGTAGCAGCTACTTGTCATGGCTACTAAATGCCAGAATATACCCTGCAAAGTCTTCTTTCTTAGGGGGCCCAGTCACATTGTGAAAGTTATGCAATGTATGTAGGTTACACATAACCCGCATCTGTAACTGCATCGTAAAATCCTACCTGCAGGGTACCTGCTTTTCTTGTGGGTAACCTGCGGGGTACCTGACCTGCTGCAGGATTCTACTGCGGGTAGGCAAATTATTGCTGGGGCCCTGAAAACCACCGTGGTACATTGAGCCCAGCAAAGAAAGACTGCTGCAAAATCGGCTGAATAATTTCTGTACAGAAAATAAAACATAACAATAAATTCCTCACTTGATATTTTATTCAAATTCTTAAAAAAAAGTATGCAATAATAATCTTATTTACGTACAGACTGATATCATAGATTTGTGTTGCTTGTGAGACTTTAAAAATCTTGATTCTTGGGGTTTAAGGGGTTAATTGGGTATCCTCACAGATATGTACACACTAGGAATAATCATAGTGGATTTCAGCTGAACTACAACTCCCAAGAGTTCAAGTACCTTGGGCATGTCCTTGGCCAGGGTCAGGATAGCAGCTTTTGTGAGGATGCTGGCACAATGCTGGTAATGGCTTGTGATGAGCAAATCTTTTTTTACCACGTTTTAGCATAGGTGAAAAAAGGCGTGGTCACATAAAAAAAGACTTGTTTGTCAAAAAAGTTGTGCCGTACCCGCGTTTCGCGTTTTTTTTTCTGCCATCTCACAAATTTTCTGGTGAAGCTAAACGCCCCAGGTTCACTTATAGGTCTCCTAGATAGAATTAGGGAACATACTAAAATCAAGCCTAAAGGCCCCCATACACGGGCCGATAAAAGCTGCCAATATCGGTCCCTTGGACCGACTCGGCAGCTTATCTGCCCGTGTAGGGGTAGAAACGAGCGGACTGGGCGACCGATATCTGGCCTGAAATTAGCCAGATATCGATCGGCCAGGTTAAAAGATTCAGTCGGATCGGGGGCAGCATCGGCTCGTTGATGCGGTCCCCGAACCGACTGCCCCATTGCCGCCTACATAATCCGGTCGTTTGGCCCCATGGCCAAACGATCAGATTATTTTTTTTTTTAGCTTCAAGCTCCCCAAAATCGCCTACCCGTAGGTGGGGATATCGGGGGAAGATCCGCTCGCTTGGCGATCTCGTCAAGCGAGCGGATCTTACCGTGTATGGGGACCTTTAGACAACATCAAAGGATTATTAACAGCTCACTACGTCTGAACTTAGCTTCCAGGGAGCTGTACCCTGTAGTAGCTCTAGGGCTTCGATCCTGGGCCAATTTTCACCCACAACATTCTGGTTTGGTGTACGGTAGGGTTGGGCAACTTTTTACATAAATATTTACAATGAGCGCACAACTAGTGTGGTCTCAAGAAAGAACTCCAAATTGAAGCCTGCACTATTCCCATAAAGTAAGGCAATAGGATCCCACACTATCCATCTAAAATGTAACTTTTATTGATCAGAATAAAAAATAATACAAATTATTATTAATTCCCAAACGCAACCCCCTGAAAGTACGTACACAGCCCAAAATATAAAAATAGCATCTGATACCTCAAATGCGGATAAGTCAACAAAAAGTTAAGAAATACTTGTATCCCTGCCTACAATGCACATGTGTGCTACTTTCCCTTTAGATTCCTGGTGAATACGCATATTGATATGCTAAGCAAGTGTTTGCAGTTATAGGTTGCTGTGTTTTTTGTTTTTCACTTTGTTTACATTCACTTGTTCGTTGCATCTTTTCCACCTGCATCTAAAGTTGCACACATGTGCATTGTAGGCAGGGATACAAGTATTTCTTAACTTTTCTATCCCTTTGAGTCTTCCTATGGACTAATCCGCATTTGAGGAATCCTACACTATTTTTAAATTTTGGGCTGTGTACATACTTTCAGGGGGCTGCCCTTGGGAATTAATAATAGTTTTTATTATTTTTTATTCTGATCAATAAAGGTTACGTTTTAGATGGATAGTGTGGGGTCCTATTGCCTTACTTTATGGGAAAAGGGTGCCACCACCCTTCTTCATTGTTGGGCAACTTTTTAAACCAGGTCCCTAGGGATACCTAGTCAGCTAATCTTAGGCAGAAACAGTAGGCACCCAACGAGGCAAATGTTAAATATCCTGGCATGTTAACCTTTCTTGGATGTTTACAACGCTGATGCTACTAAATGCAGTCTGACAGCTGGAGGTGTTGGTTTAACCACCACAATATATATTTACATATACATATTATATATATGACACTTGTGCAATGTTAGATAATAAACAATATATATATATAAATATGTGTACACTACTAATTTCTTGGAAATATATTTTCTACAACCTTACAAAATAATACAACAGTCCATAATAAATATATACAACCACTAGTTTCCAGTAAAAAAAAAAGAACAAACAAAAAACCAAAGAGGCTGACCCAAATCTCTGCAGTTATGCTCAGCAACATCCCTCTCCCCAAGAATGTCTGTAGAATTAACTGCAGAGACCATGCTGATTAAGGGGAATTTCCCTTAAAAATTTATGAGCCCTGGAGAATTATAGTATCTATATTACTTCCAGGCCCAGATTTGTGGCGAGGCTACAAAGGCCCGGGCCTAGGGCGGCACAAATTTAGGGGTGGCATGCCGCCCTGCCGCAACAAAATTTTGACATTTTGCTCCCAGACGGAGCAATGAGGATTTCTCCCCACTGCTCCGTATGGGAGTTAAATGCCTGCGCATGTGCGCTTGCGTCGGCGCGGCACGGGGGGAGGGGTGTTTGTTTGTGCATGCACAGGGGGCGTGAATGGGGGGCGGCCTAGGGGCGGCTGAATTTGAAATCCGGCGCTGATTACTTCTTCTTTAAAGAGAAGTAAAATTAAGTTGTTCAGCACTGTGGTTATGTTTCCTGAGTGCCGTATTCTTTTGTTTTCCCAGTGGGTCACCTGTGCCATTTCTAGGATAGCACATGTGTAGTACATGTATTTTAGTAGAAGTTACATACCACACAGAAGATGGCAGCAGAGTGCTCATGACAACTTGTCATCCCCCAGGGGCTTTACTTTTATTTCTCCTTTAACTTTGTTTTTTATAGTTTTTTTTTAAAAAGTATTTTTGATCTGAATTTGCTCCAAAAATACAGCAATACCGGTGAAACAATTTGCCAACCCCATGACACTGGGTCCTGGTGATAGTACTTATAATAGTATATGGAGCGGATTTTGGTGGTGAAACATGAAAATATGCAGTATGCCACCAAAATGCACTCCGTGTGCCTACAAGCATTGAGGCTGAGATTTAGCCCATGCGGTAGAAGCCTGTTATCTCTGAAGGGATTAGTAAACCTCTAAAATTAGCTGATGTAAAATTGATGAGTGAGCTGTTCTTAGAACTTTTGCAATTTAAATTCATTCATTTTTTAAAATCCAAGATATAAGGGGTTAAAATAATATTAATATATGAATGCATTTTATTACAAGAGCGCCACCTGTTGGTCACTTTCTGAACATGAGGTCAGAAATCATCTGATGTTCCTCTGGTTAGGAAAAACATTAGAAACATCCGATAACATTTTGCACATCTTTCCTAACCAGAGAATACCAGACCAAACCTCTATCTTCTGACAGCTTCCTTGACTACTTCATGTTCTGAAACTCGCCAACAGGTGAATAATTTAACAGTACTTTAACCCTTAATATCTTAGAATTATAAAAAAAAAAAAAATAATAAATGTAAATGGCAAAAGTGCTTAGAATAGGACACTCATTCATTTTAAATCAACTTATTTAAAGGTTTACTTATCCTTGAACATATAAAAACATACATTATACTAAATGTTCATTTTAATTTTCCTATTTAATCAGTTCAGCATGGCTAAGCTACACTGGCAACCTTCTGAGAACATCAGACTGCACCAGATATTCATAGAGAAAACTCTAAAATGCTGTTCCTACGCAGGAATCAGCAATACGCTACATGTTTGGAACATGCAGCAAGTCAGGCTTTCATACAACTCCTTGTATCCCTCAAAGCATGGAAATAGCATCCCTCTTCATATACTGAAGGTGGAGTTTGTCGCCAATTTGCCATATTTCAGTTTGAGAAGTCTCTGCTGTAGTTTAACCCAGTTATGCAGAAGGCTTACATAAAATAATTAAGTTTGGACTCTAATTTTAAAAGATTTGAACTTTTTTTTTTTAAATATTCAAATTGATACTAAATGCCATTCTTTTATAAAAGAAAATATTTTAACATGCACAAATATTAGGCAGTGTTTTTATAGAACAAAACTTCATGTTTGTATTTGTTCTTGGAGCGCCTCCTCTCTTACTTGGGAGACAGCTGCAGGAGCCAGAGCCCACTTAAAAAAATGTAAGTACAATACAATTCTTCTGAATATGACCATGAAAACCACTGCCTATTCATTTGTGATAGCACAAAGCAGATTTTTTTTTTTTTAGAATGATTCCCATTAAATGGAAGAATTGCATTTTATAGTGGTCCTTAGGAAGCTGATAAAGGAACTGGGCCTCATTTATGAAGCACAGGGCATCGTGCAAACAGCCAGAAGAAGCACATGCAGAAGAAGCACATGCAGTGGTGCTGCTGCCATGAGGCGGGATGAAAAACTCGCCTAAGGCGGCAATGCCCCAAAGTTACCAGGGGTAGTAAATAGCCACTCCTGGTAACTTTAAGAGCTGAATTTCTGTTTTATAAAACGGAAATTTGGCTATGCAAGTGCAGAAAGTGCAATTGCAATGTCTACACTAGCGAATCGGCCCATCCGGGACCCCGGCTGGCAGTGTAAAGGTAAGCATTGGGGGAGGCGGCATTGCAGGAGCCAGGAACACCCCTGGGCACTCTAGTGCATCTATAAGGGGGAGCTAATTATGTACCTCTTCTGTCTCCTGCCCCCAGTCTGGGCCCTTGTCCCCCCCCATTGCCCAACATAGGTTGCAGGGTGTGCTTTGCACCTGCCCTGTTTTGGGTTTTGGGCAACCCATGTAATGTAACTAATGAATACAGCTCTGACTAATAACAAGCATTACTGTATTCATGAGAAAAGTACAAACACATTGGGTGCTCCATGGATCAGTCCAAAGGGGTGTCAATTCATTCCCTGTAGGGTTCCAGCAGTGGCACCCCTGGGATTTGTACATGAGGGTTTTTGTGCACAAATGTAGTTTGTTTTTAAAATATATAGCTTATATTAGCCATTGGCATGTGCAAGGATCTGCTTGGGTTTTCAAGATATATACATTTTTAAAGCTGCAGAGATTCTGATGGGGAATCAGCCTAACTGCAGCAAGACAGTATTGCATGTTTAAGGATATGTATATTCCAAATACTTCATGGGTTCACAGATTCATGGGTTCAAAAGCAACTCAGAAAAAGGATACAATAATGTGAACAAATGGTGAGTAATGCTTTTAGTTTTCCAAACCGATAAGTTATTAACCAGTGGCAAAACATTCACTGGGTTCTGGTCTCATGCATGGCTACTGTAGTCTGCGTAAGGCAAGTGCAAATGATCAATGCCCAGAAGTCGTCATTCTTACATGGCACCGAAACAACATTCGTTTATTGGTGCAGTGCTTAGGTTGCAGTGAAGACCTCTTCCTTGTCTCTGAAACATGTGCCTACAACCATCTCTTCTTCTTCCCTTTTTTTGCAAGTTTTCCATTAATACTGTCTTTACAAGGACCAGTGTAGGAAAGGGGACATATCCTGTTTTGGTCTGTTTACAGTAGAGATCTGTGTGAGGCCTTGTTTGGTTAGAACAGCGGTGTATATCATCGCTCTTCCTCTGATCGTTGGATCTTCTCAATCATAGAATGGGTGGAGGAGGTGGGGTTGTCTTTGTTATGCTCTGCTGCTGCTCGAACATGGAGTACTCTGGGTACTGTCGATGCTATGGTTGGTGCTGCTGCTTTCAGAACCTCCAGCTGCTGTAGATACTGACTGCATCTTAAAGGACAAACCTAGAAGAGTGTTAGATAATTTAGGTTTGTGTTAAATATGGATGCAAATCATTCTGAAGTTCATACCTCTCACTGAATCCTTCCAATAGAATAAGGGCAATATAAACTAGATGTGGGTTAATAAGAAAGTTAAATAAGCACTCTTAAAGTTGTAGTACACCTTTATGTTACTTTAAGTATGTTATAGAATGGTTAATTCTTAGCAACTTTTAAACTGATCTGAATTTTGGCTAATTTTGGAACTATTTGCCATATTCTACTGACTCTTTCCATCTTTCAAATGGGGGTCACTGACTCCAACAGCCAAAAAATCTATTGTTATTGTTACTTTATATGACTTATCTTTCTTTTCTGGCCCTCTCCTACTCATATTTCAGTTTTTTGTGCAAACCACTGCCTGGTTTCTAGAACATCCAGATAGGTGCTAAAATTCCAAACTAGAGACCAATTGCATATCCTTATATCACACCATGGGGCACATTTACTAATCCACGAATCCGAATGGGAAAAATTCGGATTGGAAACGAACATTTTGCGACTTTTTCTTATTTTTTGCAATTTTTTCATCGCCGTTACGACTTTTTCGTAAATTGACGTGACTTTTTCGTAGCCGTTACGATTTGCTCGTATATTGTCGCAACTTTTTTGTATTGAGCGCTCATAAACGACGGGCAAACCTTTCAGGACTCAATGGCAGCTCCAACCTGGCCCAAGGAAAGTCATAATATTGAAGCTTGAATGAATCCGAAACTTTCGTACTAGGCGCGACGGCTACGAAAAAGTCACGACAATTCGTGCAAGTCGTAACGCTACGAAAAAGTTGCGACAATTTACGAAAAAGTTGTAACGGCTACGAAAAAGTCGCGACAATTTACGAAAAAAATCGCAAAATACCGATCATTACGAAAAAAAACGCATTCGGACGCTTTTCGGACGTTCATGGATTAGTAAATGTGCCCCTAAAAGTTGATTAAGGTAAACAACCAATTTAATTGACATTGTATATATACATGTATAGTGCCTAGGGTCTTGTTTGTACAGAAACTATGTCACACAAAGATTTCTTTGGTGCGCTTGGGCAGATTGGGGGCAACAAAAACCCTTTGGTTGTCTCTTTGAAGTTGTGGGTTTCTCTATAGGACAATACCATGCATAAAGGTACTATTTAATAACATCAGTTCTATCAAAGAACTCATTGATTACCTGGAACTGCTGAACTCCTCAAGGGGAAAAAATATACGACAATTATTAATATTGATAAACGTGTTGGATTTGTCTATCCCTGTAAGTTTTAACATCTGTAGGGCCACATATTGCAAATTTCAGGCTAAGGGCCCCTTAGGTGTTGCTGGTCTACAGATGTTCCATAGTTGGTGTGGGCCAAAGCAAATAATAACAGTTGCAAAGCAACAAAAATACAGAATAACTGTAATATACTCACGTGTGCGTGTGTACATGCACCACAAGGCAGCTGTAAGCAGCGCTCCAATCATGAACACCCCAAAGGTTATTCCCAGTACAGACGGCATGCTGAGACCTGGGTCTGAGCAGACACAACCATTCAGTCACAAGTTTTATATTTATTTTTACATTTATATTTATTTTGTGTGATCATTATAAAATCTAGACAGGGCTCCCCTGTCCCCCCTGTGTCCCTGGCACATTCCCTCCCGCTTTGTGGTGATGCGCCCTTATTGTCTGTTCCCCGTCTCCTTTCCTCTGGTTTCTTGTTTATTTTGGCTTCCGGTGGCTTCCTTCCTTGCCTTCTCATCTCCCCTCCCACATGAGCTAAGGTCAGTGCACACTCTTCCTGAGGTCAGCAGTTACCCCTCTCCTGACTGTTTGTCATCTGTGACATCACTTTGGCCTGGGGACAAGGATGGCAGAGGCGCCAGCTGCTCTCCATGGCCAATTTACTGAGTTCTTCTTATTAGATATTCTTCAAATAACTTTTTGGGAGGCAGGCCCAGACTGGCATGCTGTGGACAGGAGATGCCACAGACATTCACAATTTTATTGTGCTGTAAGGTGCCATAGACAGTCACTAGTTATTGGGCTGGTGGGGGGCTATTAGGGCATCTGTGTAATTGAAAGACCAGGGCTCATTTTTAATCCTCGTCCAAAACAGTTGGGGGGGAATCCAGTAGCACCTCTCATATACTTAAAGCACATTAGGGCCAAAACTAAGGGTAGGTAGAAGAGGCCCCTGTCTAGGGCACAATAATGGGGCGCTAGGCAGGTACCTCTTCTGTCTCCTACCACTAGTTTGCACTGTCTTTTCCTTCAGCCTGTCACTTGACACTGTGTGCTCCCACTCCCATGTGTACGTGTGCAGGGTGGAAGAGGGTGAGGTGGCCGGCCAGGTTGCCTATGGTGTATGACTGGCTTGGCCTGCTGCCCTTGAACCACATGCTAATGTTCATTATAATTCCTGAACTAGACGGGTCATAAAGTTTAATGGACTTTCTGATCTCCCACATGTACAAATATTGCATTAAAGAAGAAATGCCAAACTAGTGGCTTTACATGCTAGAAGCAGGGTGTTCAGACCAGCTTCCTGTTCATTTAATTGGGAATTTAGAGGAGAACCTAATATTAGAAGTAACATTTACGGGGGAGTGTAATAAAAGGTGCAAAATTTGCCCAGGTGAAGTAAGCTAGACCAACCAATCAGCTACACCTAGTTCTTGGTATATACTAGTGCACACTGCCTGCTGAGAAAATGTCACTAATAATGTCAATAAATGCTTCATTGTTCACTTACTCTGATCTATTGGTCCATCAATGGTCACGTCCAAAGAGCTCCGCAGTTGGTCATAGTACTCGCAAGCCTAGAGCGGGCAGAAAAGTAATTTAGCATCGAGAAGTAACCCAAACACCTTGGACCTCATGCAGTGGTAGAACTACAAATACCAAGGTCCCCACCTGAAATTTTGTGATTGGTATTTTAACTATGCAAGAGTCAACATGTGAATGTTATGATATGTCTGAGTCACATGATACAGGTTTTATAATAAGATAAAATGTTAGTGGCCTGATGACAGAAGGAATCCTCACCGGTTGGTTGTTAACACAGAAGATACAGGTCAGCCTTCCACCACTTGTAGAATGAAGCTCAGTGCTGAAGTTCCAGATAAGACTATTGGCAACAAATGTAGTCTCTTTGACTCTCTGCATTTTTTCATCCACTTCCAAAAAACACTCATCAAGAAGCAAAAAAGGCTCTTTGATGGTCACCTACAAGGGAAAAAAGCACATATGACATTGGTGACAAGGAAACTCATTATAACAGTAATTATTAAGCCCCCAAGAGCATCTTAATCATTAATCACTTATACAGAAGTATGTATTAGCTATGGGTCATTGAAAAAAACATAATGGCAAGGAAAAGTTTAGATTATCTTTTGCTAGGGGATGTTCTGCAGTTCAAGGCAAGTGGCCAAATCTGGCTGATCTAATCATAGGTCCCCTCAGACAATTACTGGATCATACAGAATCTTGCAGACTCATCATTAAAGTACTCCATTTATGGGCTAGTGCAGTCCTTGTCCTAATTTTCAGCCTGTATCAGCTTCTGTATAACTAGCAGCCTTATGTTCATCATGGCCATGCTGAACTGGGACAGCCCATTCCATTCTCCCAGAAGGAATAGCTGTCTGTTCATACACTATTTACTGTGATAGTTTTACTGTGAAAGTAATGATAGAACTATGCCAGTATTATATAGAATAACACTTTTAAGGTTTGTACCTGCACATGGATATCTTCACCAAAGTGTAAGTTGCTGGTAGTCTGGGAGAAATCAGCACTGTGTGACATCAACATTTGGACCTGGACAGGTTTGCATGACAACAAATCCTACAACAGAAGAGAAAGGTAAAATAATGTTCACAAACAACTTGTTTGATTAGAATCAATGATCCCAATCACATTTACAAATACTAGGATTCATTTTTAAGTGTGGGAAGAACCAGTAGTACCCAGACAAAGCCCTCATACCCACAATCCCATACATAAACCTTGCCCTGGCTAGAATTATTGTCAGGACCCCAGCACAGCACAACTGCCACTTTGTGTGTGCATCACTTTCTCCCTTTCTCTAACCTAACATTTAAAATTTGGTTGCCATGATCTGCATCTGAATCACCCAGAATCAAGAAACTAGATTCATTTTGCATATAAATGTAATTTTTAATATTATTATGCCACTCTATTCAGGGTCACTATGTCACACATGTCACTAGTTACAGGGGCATACATGGCAGTTTCTGCAAGCCTTTACCCTTAACAAAGTAAGATTCTAAACACACAGTAAAACACTTACTGGAAGTTCAAATGGGAACATATCCACTTTGTGAACCAGCTGAAAATAATAACAAACAATTGTTTAAATGTGCACAACACACCAAAAGATTTCCTGTAGTTACATTTTGCACCACTTAAAAGAAATGTTGAAAGAAAGGTTTCTTTTATTCTCTATTAAATGGAGAAATTAGTTGATATACAGTACCATACACACACACAGGATATTTCCATATATATAAATAAGGGGGGAGGGGGTTGTGCCCAAAGTTCCTGGCTGGCCCACCTTGTTTTTCCCAGTGTCCCATAGGCCCAGTCCAACCCAATTACACACAAGTAATTTAACCTGCACTTTGAAATTGTTTATTGTACAAATGGATCACATAGGAGCTTTGAGTGATTGGGTATGACTGCTTATCCCGCTGCCTGATTAGGCCATCCACACACTGGTCCAAAGTGAGCTGATTCAAATAATGGCCTGGGGAATCATATTGAAGGTCTAGAGAGATCAGATGAGGACCACATGCAGCTTTTATCCTCTACCTTCTGAGTTGCCCCAAACCAAAGCAAATAGGTTTGCCAATAAAGGTTAAATTGCCATTTAAAAGTTTTAATCTCATGCACTGACCTCAGAGTAAAAATAATCACCGGCTTTATCAATTTTGCATTTCTCCAATGATGTGACCCATAACTTGGGATCTCCTTTGATTTCATCTTGGCAGTCTTTCAATGTAATAACAGGCAAAGAACCACAAACCTAAAAAGAAGAGTAGAGAATACATTTTATATTTATGATATTAGTAATATTATTATAGGTATTGGCCATATCCCTGTATATTCTCCTGGACAACAGACCTTTGCTTCCTAAGTTGGGCTACGTTTTAACTCATATTTGGTGCTCTGTTTTACCTCGGGGTGTAGCATGTGCAGTACCCCTCCACAGAAAGGGTATCTGACCACATTTATTGATTATTTTTAATCAAAGGGGAGAACATTGTACATATGCTTTTCCAGGGGCTTGGTTGGTGGCTAGGTAGAAGAAGAGTTGTGTGGGAAGTGACACAGCAGCCCTATGAGCTAAGACTGACACTGACCTTGAAGCTTGGCTTTCCAGGGTATCTAAGAGATAAAAAAAGCATTCTCTTCAAATATTACCTCAAATGGCCTTCAGGCTGAGCCCCACCTTCTCCCCACCAACACTACTCCAAGAACCACCACTGTCAGGACCTGCCTGTACTCGAACTCTGGACTTTATATTAGGCAGGTTCTGCATTACCTCGCTGAGCCACAGGAGACCTTGGGCATCCAGCACTAAACATTATATTCACCCCTCTTTGCTCCATTGTTCAGACTCGCCACCTCCTCCTCCCTTAGTAAGCCCAGGTGGTTGCAATTGGACAATTAACGGGCTTTATAAGCCAGTTAGAAGCAACCCCTGGTTGCTTGTTCATAAAGCCCTTTTTGTGATCCTGTGACTGTACCTGCCTGACTCCTGCCTGACTCCTGCCTGGTTCCTGCACCTGTACCTGCCCGTGTTCCTGCCTGACTCCTGCCTGGTTCTGTTCTCTTCACCCCGTTCCTCATCTCCTGTCCCTGACTTCTGTTGGATCTCCCGGTATTGACCTCGGTCTGTTTAATTGACTGCTCTCTGTCTTCAGCCTGCCCCTGACCACTGCCTGTTATTCGGACCCTCCTTGCCTGCTGCCAGTCCTGACCCTCTGCCTGCTTAACGGATTTGTATTGTTTGCCGCCTGCCTCTGACCACTGCCCGTTTTATGGACTTTGTATTTCTTGCTCTATCCTTATAATAAATGTCTCTGCATCTCAACATGCCTTCTGCTTATCTACAACAACAGTACCCTTTATATCTGTATTACACAGCATATAGGCTCCTACCTGCCAGCCACTCACCTGTGGCTGTACCTGACAACCACCCACAGGGAAACCAGACCCACGTTTTGGAAAACACGGCTATATATCATGACCTGGATAAAAGAAAATCTTCCTAGACATCACTGAAATTGCTTAGCCAGCTCGAGTCCAGTCAGGAGGATGAAGAAATTCTTTTGGGTATAATGAGAACAGAACTCGGTATTCTACTGCCCAGCAATTATTTATTCCAAAATGCTGTTGAATAAAGAAATTTCATAATGGAAATTTCATTTAATTATTGCATCAATAATGAATTTGGCATCGCTCTGACTATCTAAAGCTTAAAAACCAGATGTTTCCAGCATCTACGGAAACTTGGAGTTCCTCTGCTTACTTTTGTGTGATGGTGTACTCTATGCCCCTGAGGAGCTCTAATCTGCATTATGTAGAGTGGTGTTGAATTGCTTCCAATACAATGGCCAAGTCTGTTTCACTAAATGGGCAAAAGAGGTATTTGCCCAGGGACCACTAGGAAATTGGGCCCACTATTAGACTTTTTATCTGTTATTACTTTTGCCTGAAGCATTCCCCTAAAGTGGAAGATCACTTGTTTTAATCCACCGGGGAAAACAACAGTTATACAACCTACATAAAAGACTGAATTTTTCATGTTTTATTTTTTTCCCATTTTCTAAAAATGGTTTACTCACTCCCATAGCTCTTGCTCCAGGTGCACCTGTACCTCAACTCTGCCTTGGTCAACACAGACCATCTTTTTATTGGCCACCATATTATATTCTACCTCACCTACTTGAGGGTAACACCATCACAAATGCACAGGGATGGCCTTAGGGGGCCCACCAATGCGGCCCACTGGCACCTTAATCAGCCCTCAAAGTGGCAGATAATCTTTTGGTATAGACACGCCAAATGAAAGTATTTGTCTCACCTCCAGTATATGCTCATGCAACAGTATTGTCAGGTATTTATCAGTGCATCTGACCACTTTCTCAGACTTCACTGCCTCGTAACATTTTTCTACAGGTGAAACGGGGGGGGTTGTGGGTGTCCCCTTTGTAGTAAGTTCTGTGGAAACACAGTTGAAACATAAAAAAAACCTTCTATAGGTTCAACTTACATTAAAACAGTGGTATCTTAACTAAGGTATTGCTAGTCTACCATAAGCAGAACACTATAAGCACACAAGGATACATACAAGGATACAAGGATAATTAGCATTTTAGAAACCCAGCTTTCTCTGTGGCATTCGAGTGGTCTAGAGCAGTGCTGTCCAACTTCTGTGGTACCGAGGGCCGGAAATTTTCTGGCCTACATGGGGGAGGGCCAATAATGGAAGCCCATTTGACCACTCCCCCTTTTAAAACCACACCCATGTTATCACAAGAGGTTTTAAGACCATGCCCACTTTAATGGTTGTAGCGCAGCAAAAACCCAAAATGGTGCTCATTCCTATGTGAAAGAATGATAAATAAGGCACACCCTTAAAGCCATATGCCTCCTCTTCCCCTGTTGATAGCACAGCAACCCCCAGCACATAATTACACACCTTAGGGGACATATAATGACTATTTCCAAATGTTAACAAACTGCCAGAACAAACCCCTGCCAGTTTTACCTCCCACAGGCAGCATAGGGCAGGCAAAGTATGGCACACACAGGCAGCATAAGGCAGGCAGAGTATGGCACACACAGACAGCATAGGGCAGGTGGAGTATGGCACACAGGCAGGGTAGGGCAGGTGGAGTATGACACACACAGACAGCATAGGGCAGGAAGAGTATGGCACACACTGGCAGCAAGGGCAGGCAAAGTATGGCACACACAGGCAGCATAGGACAGGTGGAGTATGACACACACAGGCAGCATATGGCAGGCAGTGTATAGCCCAAACTGGCAGAATGGGGGCAGGAAGAGTATGGCAAACACAGACAGCATAGGGCAGGAAGAGTATGGCACACGCTGGCAGCATAGGGCAGGAAGAGTATGGCACACACAGGCAGGGTAGGGCAGGTGGAGTATGACACACACTGGCAGCATAGGGCAGGAAGAGTATGACACACACTGGCAGCATAGGACAGGCAGAGTATGGCACACACAGGCAGGGTAGGGCAGGGAGAGTATGGCACACATAGGCAGGGTAGGGCAGGTGGAGTATGACACACAGGCAGCATTGGGAAGGCAGAGTATGGCACATACTGGCAGCATAGGGCAGGCAGAGTATGGCACACACAGGTAGACATACTCTGCCTGCCCTGTGCTGCCTGTGTGTACCATACTCTTCCTGTCCTATGCTGCCAGAGTGTGCCATACTCTGCCCTGCCTATGCTGCCAATGTGTGTCATACTCTGCCTGCCCTATGCTGCCTGTGTGTACCATGCTCAGCCTGCCCTATGCTGCCTGTGTGAGCCATACTCTGCCTGTCCTATGCTGCCAGTATGTGCCATACTCTCCCTACCATACCCAGGCAGTACATACAATGACAAAATGCTGGCACTGTTCTTGCAGTCTGTCTGAGGTGTGAACAATGCAGGGGGTGAACAATGCAGGGATTAAAAGGTGTGAACAGTACAGGGGATTACATGTTTAAACAATACAGGGGGTTTAAAGCCTGAATCTGAGGTGTGAACAATGCAGGGGGCTAGTTAATCTCAGTACTGATATCATTTAAAGTTTACACAAAGGTAAGCAGTGACAGCAGCCAGACAGTTGGAGGGCCACACAGAGGGGGGGAGGGGCGCCAGTTGGACAGCCATGGTCTAGAGCAGGGATCCCCAACCTTTTTTACCCGTGAGCAACATACAAAAGTAAAAAGAGTTGGGGAGCAAAACAAGCATGGAAAAGGTACCTGGAGGTGCCATATAAGGGCTATGATTGACTTTTTGGTAGCCCCTATGTGGACTGGCAGCATATAAAAGGCTCTGTTTGGCTTTACACTGGGTTTATGCAACCAAAACTTGCCTCCAAGCTAGTATTTAAAAAATGAGCACCTGCTTTGATGCCACTGGGAGCAACATCCAAGAGGTTAGTGAGCAACATGTTGCTCATGAGCTACTGGTTGGGGATCACTGGTCTAGAGCATATGTGTCAAACTGGTGGCCCGCGCGCAACATCCGGCCCGGCATGTAATTATATCCGGCCCGTGGGGTTGGCGCACGCATTCGCCGTCATTCAAGAGAGACAGAGAGAGCTGGCGGGAGAAGCCGGAGTTCTGGTGCTTACTTCATTTTTTGGCTGGCACAGGTACACAGGGCAATATGGCTGCTGGCATAGGTACACTGGGCAATAAGGCTGCTGGCACAGGTACAAGGGGCAAAATGGCTGCTGGCGCAGGTACATGGGGCAATAATATGGCTGTTGGCACAGGTACATGGGGCAATAATATGGCTGCTGGCACAGGTACATGGGGCAATAATATGGCTGCTGGCACAGGTACATGGGGCAATAATATGGCTGCTGGCACAGGTACATGGGGCAATAATATGGCTGCTGGCACAGGTACATGGGGCAATAATATGGCTGCTGGCACAGGTACATGGGGCAATAATATGGCTGCTGGCACTCCAGCTCTGATAAAATGATATAAGAGCAAAGACAACTGAATTTTAGTGTGTTCAATAAATGTTTACCTTGTTCTGCCCGCGACCTAAAGTGTGTTTTGAATTTTGGCCCCCTGTGCAATTGAGTTTGACACTCCTGGTCTAGAGGAACAGAAGAGTTGTTGTCCAATACTCACCACATGGAAAAGACTGGGTTATAAAAACAGCATTTGGAACTGTTAGATACACTATAGTATTGGCTCCTCTATTTTTTGCTGCCTGGATCAGACCCTCCCTGGTGTCAGCAAGCAGTGTCCCCTGTATGGATGCATCCATAGTAAGGAGTGTGTAACTACCAGATGTCTGAAATGACAAAGACATAACAACTAATATAAGAATTGAGAAAGAAAAGTGTACACCCATATCTTGTGTACGATCATATAACTGAAACATCCAACAACACATCTAGAGAATACAGTGGATTGGAGGTTAGCAAGAACTGGTGAACTGCTGTCTTACCTCAATACGGAAGTCACTTTTCAACATGACATCCCAATGGTAGTCTTCTTCACCTTTAAGCAACAGAAGGGGCTTTTCCTCACATTCCTGGTCTGTTGCTAATGTCACTTGTATGTGTTTAGACCTTGCAGACAAAAGAAACACAAACCAATTGTTATCCAATTGCCCCAAGAGATAAAGAGCTACTAGTAAAGCATTCTTAACATTTTATGCTTAGTTAGTAATACAAATTTACTGGCTCCTTAGGGCTCTGGCACACGGGGAGATTAGTCGCCCGCGACAAATCTCCCTGTTCGCGGGCGACTAATCTCCCCGAGTTGCCATCCCACTGGTGAACATGTAAGTTCGCCGGTGGGATGGCACACGCGGCGGCGCGATTTCGGCAAGTCGGCAAAAAAGGCCCAAATAGTCTCCCAGCAGCCCACTAAACAGTGCTTGTCTATGGCATCTTACAGCAGCCCCTCTGGCATATGTCAGAACCCAGTCCAGGCCAGTGCAGGCCTGATTACAGTTAATAATTACAGTTAATAATGTAGAATGAATTCCCCTTCCCAAAACAATTATGCAATTAATCATGCACAAAGAAACTCTTATTATGACTAGTGCCCTTCATTCCATGGACTTTACCTAGAATCCTCTTTGGCACAGCTTGTTTGAGAATTAAATGGGTGGGTCACGTGCATAATGTAAGCATATTTTTTATCAGCATTGTCGGGGGTATTAACTTTACAGCTCTGGATTTGTGATTCTTGAAGTTCATACTGCATAATTCCCATCGTTCTGAAACCATTCTGCAAGATACAGGAATCAGCGCTGCAACTGAAAGCTGTAGAAGGCAACACAAGTAGCATTAACGGCATGTAAAAAGGAGGCAATACCAGATCCTATTACTTGTCCCATCTAGTAATTAGTCTAGTGTTCTAAGCCCATCAATATCAGTATAAAGTGCACACACTGTAATTTAGTTTCTATATGTACAGCATGCATAGCATTGGACTGGGGACCCTTTCGCCTACACCTGACCCCAAGGGCCCCCACTGCTACGAACTACATCCCACCTCCACTGCCACCACCACATCCATCCAACCGCTCCCCGAATACCCCCCAGACCCTCCATGAATACCCTCCCCAGCAAACACAGAATCTCCAGTGGGTCAATCCAACCCTGAGCACACACCCCTTCCTCCTGTGCTTTCTTTTTAAAGCATAACACTTACCCTTTCCCATGTTTAAGTAAACTTTCCCTGGTTGTTCTAGTTCTCCAAAAAATGTGACATCCCCATATTTGGTCTGAGCCCATTGCAAAAGTTTTTCACTGTCATCCATCCAAGGCTCTCGAGTCTCACTGCAAGATAGTTCTTTCGGCATCTTTTCTACAATAGTGGGTTCTGAATACTTTGGCAAGAGGAGAAGAAATGTTGGATATGGCTATTTTTCTGTGTCAAACACAGCTTTACAGAGATAAAAAATACATAAAGGGAACTTTTGTAAGACCACTGGTACAAAATGGGCTTAGAATGCCACAGTTGAATTATTGGAACCATTGGAAGCCTGGAACCACTGGAAGCTGCTTCCATTTGCACTGTGTAGCAGTCCATGGCAGTCCAATGAAAGACAGAGGATTTACTATATAAAGCACAGGACAAAGTGTATCACTCAAAAGCTTTTACATACTAAAAACAACCAATGTACTTTAAAAAAACAAACAAAATAAAAAAACAATAAACAAGTTAATATCAGCCTATTTCAGTACATTTGTTAACCAAGACAGTTACATTATTATTATTGTTATAAACGGTGCTTGTGATGTCATCAGATAAAATTGGTGATGTAATTTGTGTTACATGACTCACTGAAACTTTTGTATTACTCCCTGTTGTAAAATATGACGTTTTAAGAAGTCACCTTGGAGTTCCGTGATCTGTATTAAAGCACTCCGCCTTTGGCCTTGTGCCTTTATATGGTCATGTAACTCCTCAGTGACTTATATTTTACAGTAGGGGGGACATTATTCAATACATATATATTTATATATGTGTGTGTGCACATGACAGCCAGGATACTCACATGAAGAACTAGTGGAAGATTGGGTTCAGTAACATGAAGACTGACAAAAAACGAGTTGGTGTTAATAATCAGAACCCAGTTGTTATCTTGTATTTGGGACTGCCCCATTCTTCTTACTTCCAGATCCACTTGCTAAACAAGAAAAAAAAAAATAGTAAAAAATCTCCGATAGTAAAGCATCTAAGGCACACTGAGCAGGGGATGCCTGGGCTATGTAGTGTGAATAAGTGAGTGGGGCATCAAATGAATTGTGGATTGCCCCTCCCATACAGGGCCTTCCCCATGACCCCATGGGATCGTCAATGTCAAAACTACATGGCAACTTGAAATAAGGTATTGGAAATTCATGGAGTGGATTCATGTTGCTTTCTGCTGGTATACCCTAGGAAACTAGAAAAAAATGTATGTATATAACAAAATAACAGCAATTTTACATTGCGGGGGGGGGGGGGGGGGTAAGGGGGTAGTAGGGTTTGCTATTCTGCCTCGGCCATGAGACTTTCATGAGATACTTGCCTTGTGCACTAAAATAATAAATAAATAAAATGATTTTCAAGAGAATAGGGAAATGTCTGAAAATCATGCAACACATTTGATTTTTTTTCCTCCCATATTGATTCCAACATGAATACACATGTGAATAAACCTCACACCACTAGAATGCGAAGTACAGGTATGGGATCCCTGTTATCCAGAAAGTTCCGAATTACGGTAAGGCCATCTCCCATAGACTCAATTATAAGCAAATAATTCACATTTTTAAAAATGGTTTCCCTATTCTCTGTAATAATAAAACAGTACCTTATACTTGATCCCAACTAAGATATAATTACCCCTTATTGGGGGCAGAACAGTCCTATTGGGTTTATTTAATGGTTAAATGATTCCCTTTTCTCTGTAATAATAAAACAGTACCTGTACTTGATCCCAACTAAGATATAATTACCCCTTATTGGGGGCAGAACAGCCCTATTGGGTTTATTTCATGGTTAAATGATTCCCTTTTCTCTGTAATAATAAAACAGTACCTGTACTTGATCCCAACTAAGATATAATTACCCCTTATTGGGGGCAGAACAGCCCTATTGGGTTTATTTAATGGTTAAATGATTCCTTTTTCTCTGTAATAATAAAACAGTACCTGTACTTGATCCCAACTAAGATATAATTACCCCTTATTGGGGGCAGAACAGCCCTATTGGGTTTATTTAATGGTTAAATGATTCCCTTTTCTCTGTAATAATAAAACAGTACCTGTACTTGATCCCAACTAAGATATAATTACCCCTTATTGGGGGCAGAACAGCCCTATTGGGTTTATTTAATGGTTAAATGATTCCCTTTTCTCTGTAATAATAAAACAGTACCTGTACTTGATCCCAACTAAGATATAATTACCCCTTATTGGGGGCAGAACAGCCCTATTGGGTTTATTTAATGGTTAAATGATTCCCTTTTCTCTGTAATAATAAAACAGTACCTGTACTTGATCCCAACTAAGATATAATTACCCCTTATTGGGGGCAGAACAGCCCTATTGGGTTTATTTAATGGTTAAATGATTCCCTTTTCTCTGTAATAATAAAACAGTACCTGTACTTGATCCCAACTAAGATATAATTACCCCTTATTGGAGGCAAAACAATCCTATTGGGTTTATTCAATATTTAAATGATTTGTAGTAGACTTAAGTTATGGAGATCCAAATGACGGAAAGATCCCTTATCCGGAAAACCCCAGATCCCGAGCATTCTGGATAATGGGCCCCATACCTGTACTAATATCGGTTTTAAAATTTAATGGGCAAGTTGAAAATTAAAGGGCAAGTACCATGGTATTAGAATCCCCCCAGTCAATGTAAAGCATACCCCCCAACTGTCCCGCTTTTCGCTGGACAGTCCTGGTTTTTATAGCCCATCCTGCTGTCTCGGATAGTTCAATGAATATCCCGCATTTCCGTAATAGATTACGGAAATGCGGGACATTCATTGAACTATCCAGCACAGCGGGATGCGCTCCAGCTTCGTCTGTTGCTTTGCTTCTTATGCCTCTCCTTGTGCAGCGCGACAGGCCCTATAAGGTATACGATTGCCCTAAAATGGGTCACAGTGTTGATTAAGTGGTGTAAACTAGCAAGGAAGCAGGGTGTGCTCCCCTAGGGCCAACAGGTGCCTATATACAGACCAAACCAGAATCCACTGAAGCCTGGCAAGCTTTGCAGGGTCCACAGTTGCAGGCTAATCACACAGATGGGTGCAAATGTAGGGCTCCTGAGCAAAATTGTGCCCAGGGGCCCTTGAGCCTGTGTACTTATCTGCATATTCAAAGGCATTATTTGTGAATGTAATTAAAAATAGCTTTCGTTTACTTGTCCCTTTCTGTTTTTCTGGTTCTGACTTTTGAAACTGAGGCCAGCTCTCCTCCAGCCAAAACCCCCAGTTCTCACACTACCATGCATGCTTCTTCACAGGACATTTCAAAACTAGGCTGTCTGGGTCAAAATAAGACAGGTGGCAACCCTAGGACCAGGAGAAGCAATGCAGAGAAAAGAAAGGGACAAACGAACACTGCTCTCAGTGGTGGTTGCCAGGGAAGTATGTAGGTCCTGTGTCACCCTAGGCACCAGACCAGAAGTACACCTCCCAGATGGTGTAAGTCACACGCACGGCTGCACAAGTGACATTCAGGGCACCAGACCCCTCACACTCCCAGCTCAGCCTCTGGATTTTCACTAGTAGGTCTAGCTGCAGCTGCGGTGGGTCTTTTTTTTTTTTTTTTAACACTTTTTTAAAACTTTTGTTGATTATATAGAAACCTGAATATATTTAGGTAAGGCCCTAAGGCTCTAAGGCTGGCTATACATGCCCAGATTTGGTCTGACCAAATGCCAGAGGGGCTGCTGTAAGATGCCATAGACAACCACTATTTAGTGGGCTGGTGGGGGGCTTTCTGGGCTAGGGTTGCCACCTGTTCAGTTTTTTCTAGGGCCTTTTGGGTTTCAGCTTTGTGAAACCCAAACAATAATTTGGCCATTTGAAAAACATTTAACTATTAAGATACTTGCTGCGATTTTTCTATCAATATGACTTACTTCTTAGCATACTTAATTTCTTACATCTCTCACATTACAGAAAGAAAAAGCAAAGCAGTCAAAAATAAGGAATTGTTTTTCTGAAAAAGCATTGCTGTATTTGAGCTCTTTCTAAATAATTATTTTCTGTATAACGAACTTGCTCATCAGGCAGAATATAGATAGAGATAGGGTTGCTATCCCAGTTTTGCAAAGGGCTTTTTGGTTTAAAACAAAGAAAACACTAAGAAAACTGGACAGAAATTGATGCAATGACCCCACTCCGACATAACCCGATATAATCATCCCCAACCCAGCTTCACTTCTACACCCCTGATGCCCTCAGCCCCCGCCCCTGTTTGGGTCAGGGAGACTGATATAAAGAAGCCACCTGCATATTCAATTAACCCCTGAGCCTCAGGCACAGCAGCTGCTACTGCACCCAAACCAGGAGGAATAAGTATAATCAAGGTTAATATCTCAACAAATGTAGAAAAGATGAATAAAAAGATTAAAATGAAACTTTCTGTTTCATTCAGCCTGGGTTTTTAAAATCCTTAAAAACCTAACAGAGTAAAAAAATCTTAGAATACCATTCTCCGACTAATGCTGAAAGTTCATGTTAGGGTGAATTCCCCCTTTATTAATTATAATAACAGAAACCTTTTCAAAAACCTATGCCTCCCATTTCGTGTACCCCCAACGAATGAGATGAGTCTGTAATGAATTCCATAACCTGCCTGAATCACAGTAAAGAAGCTTTCCCATTGTGATGGTAAAATCTTATTTCTGTTGGTTGCAGTGGATATCCCTCGCTGGATGAACATGTGAAATGAATCATTCCTTCCCCCCCATTTGTTTTCACAAGTTTCATTGTATGTAATAACCAGAGCCAAAACATTTGTTTTTAATTGAATTTCATTTATTTCTAAAGGCAAACATAAGAGATCGCCAAACTGCAGAACAGGTCAACAGTTTCATTCTGAGTCAGTAAAAAAATCTGAATTTGCACAGATATGAATAATAGGGAGGCCTGTGGCCTCATTCACTTTATCTCCATATCTGCCCTTTTTTTCTTTTATACATTGTAACTGAAGCAAAGCCAACAGGGTCTTTCCTGCCCTCTTACAAAAGAGGGTGTTTGGCCGGCAAAATAACCCCACAGTTTTTGCGTTCCACAACGACAAAGTGTCGCCCTCAATGATGCCGCCTCAAGATCCGACTCACTTTCTATTTTTGCCTCCAGGCAGACATTGTTTCCTGTCGACTGAATTAAATCGGCAACTTTTGCTTCACTTCCAGTAATTCTTCTCTGCACCTAGAATGGCTCATTTTTCCCCCACCCAGATCTGCATGCCCTCTGTATACATACACACCACATACAAACACGATATCCTTTTCAGTCAGAGCTAGTAAGATAACTATGGCCCTCCAGGCCTGAGTGCAAAATGTGCCCCCATCTACATCCTTGTTCCTTGTACTCACAATCCTCCTAAACTAAAAGCCTGTTAATATCACCCCGCAGTATCCCCCAAGGGCCTCATGGGGGGGAGGCAGGCTTGGGTACAGTTGCACCCCTATAGTTATTCACTAATCAGAGCCTCCAGAGCAGAAATAAAAAAGACCAAACTACCTGGTAGACTGGGTTTCAAAATAGGCCCGGCGTTTAAAGTATATAGAGGCTGAGACAACCTCCCTGGCACAATAAATAATAATTATCTATGGCATCTTTCAGCAGCCCCTCTGGCATTAGCCAGAATCCATAGATTGCCAGTCCAGGCCTGTTATATACTGTATATTGGTTATTTATGGTTAGCACTGCTTCCTTGCTGCACTGGGGTCAGCAGGACACAATCCCCAAGGAGTTTGCATGTTCTCCCCGTGTCTTTGTGGGAAGGCCACAAAGGCCCAGGCCTAGGGTGGTGCAATTTTAGAGACAGAACGTGGGAGCAGGAGATTTGTTTAACTATCCTGAGAAAAGTAATATTAAAGGAGCAGTTCAGTGTAAAAATGAAAATGGGCAAAATAGATAGACTGGGCAAATTCCTTCCTTCTTTAAAGCTCTCTAAGCTGTTAGCAGTCAGTAAATTGAGGGGGAGGTCATATGGGACATAACTGTTCGGTTAGTTTGCCTTTGAATCTGACCTGCGTGCTCACAAACTAACTGAACAGTTATGTCCCATGTGCCACCCCCTAAAGTCACCGACTAACTAAGAGGTTAGAGAGCTGAAAGCAGGAAATAGAGTTCTGGCTATTATGTTAGACATCTGGTCACTCCAGTCTTTATAGATTACATTTTCCCCTAACTATTTTACAAATATTTTTTAATTTGCACAGTCTATCCATTTTACCCAGTTTCATTTTTACACTGAACTGTTTCTTTAATAAAAAATACTGTGTACTTACCATATTTGTCTGGATATTTAGCACATAGACCTGCTTCTTAGACCCCTGACTTAAGCAGCCCCGGCTGGTGCTGTCCGTTGTCACTGTAATGTTTTCTATGCCCATTGGTTCACAAGTTGGGTAATTCAGTGGATCTGCAAGAGGAAAACATCAATTTTAGCCCAAAATAAAGGGTAAATAGAGAGTAAATAGAGAGTAGGAACTATCCACAAAGCAAGGTTGCCACTCTAGTAGATGTGTCTAAGATAGGCCCATTCATTAAAGCACGAATTTCAGATTGTTAAAAGCACGAACGGAAAAATTTTGTGGTAACCACGATAATTTCTGATGTGCATACATTGTGCAAAAATTTGTCTCGTGGTCGTACAAAAATATCATGGTTGCGATCCAAAAGTTACAAAATTTTCGTATCGAACGATTGTAAACGGCACAAAAACCTTTCTGACTTTGAAACTTCAATGCATGATTTTGGAAGCCTCCCATAGGAGTCAATGGAACCTGGCCAAAAGATAAGTCACGATACCAAAGCTTGAATGAATTCCGAAATGTTCGTAACCATTGCGGAAAATACGACTTTTCCGTGTGAATTTAAGCAAAACGCGAAAAAGTCACGTAATTTTAACTATATTACCGTGGTCATTAAGTTCTAAACTTCAGAAAAATTTTTTTTTTGCAATCTTGGTCATTGTGCTTTAATGAATGGGCCCCATAGTGTTTAGCATTAAGTATCAACAGACTTTATTGCTACTATATTTCTAAAGCTCTGACATGTAACCCCCTTAACCTCTGGGTTCATTTGCTAGAGCCGATCCTTCTCCTATTCTTCTTGGTGATAGCTTGTGTACATTACGCAGACCCTTACAGGAGGCTTGAAAAAAGTAGAGTGCAACTGAGGTTGTAATATGATTATTTGTTGGGTTCTAATATAAGATACATAGGGGTTCTGGCCATTGAAAGTGACTTAACTGCCTTATACCGTAATACTAGTGATATTTATTCTGTGTTTGGTTGCCCTGATTTTATGCAGATCACCAATAGGTGTAATTCTGTTGACTGTAGTTTCACTATATTTAAAAGATTTGGTCAAATAGGCCAAATGATGAAACTATGGTATGCGACAGATGCAGGACAAAAATGGGCTTATGGGTTAGAAATAACATGAGATGCAGCAACATGAGGCATCTGGTTTTGTGGGACGCAGCTACATCCAAAAAGCCATTGCCAATATATAAAGGCTCATTTTAGATATGTAGTGGGACTCCTGCCATTGGACCCACCACATATACAAAAAGCCCTGTCTGCCATTTCCAAAAATGATAATGGTAAGAGCTCTGAAACCATGCCTTGTTTCTCAGACATAAAATATCCACATACAAACTAACAAAAGCTGTGCCTTGACTTCTACTGTGCTCCCAGAGAAAGACAGTGGCAGTCAAAACACCCTTTCCCTCCTGTAGCCACTTCCCAATTAAATGAATTGAAATGACCTATGTATGGCAGGCACTGGTCAGTCAGATGGATGGGGAAACACTCAAGAACAATTCAGACAAAACCAACATATTTCAAAAGAAAAGTGTGTCCCATTCAATTCAATGGACAAAGATGGAGAAGACAATTCAATTCCTACTGTTGTACCATGGAGGCCTGGACTCAAAATAGACCCTAAAAATTCAAGTACACAGAGGCCCAAACTGCATGATGCCAGTGACTGTCTATGGCATCATGCAGCAGCCACTTTGGCATTTGCCAGAATCTACAGCTTCTGGTTCCATGGCAGTTGTGAGCTATAGGCCTTAGACTTACATGGCTTTAGCCTTAGGCCTGTGTTACTAGCACTTTCCATGGTGAAAACAGTGAGTACCTCTCCCTACCCAAAATACACATAAATACTCTTGGGACAGGGCACCAATTACAGATGTAACCTATGTTACGTCTGGTGCATCTCTGGTTAAAATGATTGGATATAGAGATCTAGACTGCAAGCAACCAATCATTCATGCAGGCCATGATCATATTTTATATCTATAAATGGAAGGTTAGCACCTTTGTGTGAGTGAATTGTGTATGGAGTTGTGACCTTGCAATAGGAAGGACAGTGGCACTCGGCCAGTGTTCTCCATGCAATAGTAGGGACAATCTGATTGAGTCACAATCCTGTGTCACTCAGTAGTGGGAGGAGCCGTCTCATGTAACTGGAGTTCCCCTTTTGTTCCACCACGTGCTTCACGGTCAGTCAGACGCACCGGTTTTGGGTTGTATAAATAGCCTCTTGCCCTCTGAGTGTGCAAGCTGCTTCCTGCTCAGGGCTGGGGACAGACGCAGCCAAGTTCAGCATGGATTAATAGGAACTTTAATTAGTGAAGGGGCTTACAACCAACCCCCATGCTGGGTCACCAACATCAGACCTCCCTATTGTGCTCTATTTCCTGTTGGTAGCATAAACATCCCTTATCTGGATGCAACAGGCAGTCCCTGTATGAAGCTATTCTCCTCCCTGGCCCTATGCAAAGGTCTGCTCTATACAAATACAATAAGCGCAAACACGGACATATATGGACTACATTGGACTGGCATCCAATGTTATCCATGTAAAGGGTCACTTCTCTACTATACCCCATATTACACAAAGCACATTGTAAAACAAAGAAGCCTCAGATCTGGAGCCATTAAGAGGCCTCAGAAGGGCTTATTTGGTCTACAGATCTACAGCTGGAAAGACCTGCAGTACCGTTTGCTCTTACTATAAGAAAAAGCCAGTGGTGTAGCTAGACGTTTCTGGGCCCCCGTGCAAATAGTTTTAAGGCCCTATACCTACTGGCCCACCAGCAATTGGAGCATCTGCTTCCTCTATAGTTACATCCCTGCTTTGCGCATACATACTTATTGTAGCTAGATGTTGCTGAAACACAGAGGATGTTGGGAGACATAAATTAGCAACAGCTGAAGTATTACATGGTGGCTATTCCCGTATTTGAGGAATAAAAAGCAACAGGAAGTGACATAAATCTTGGGAATTTGTATTTCTCGGGTAACTGCACTGGGTAACAGTACCCTTGTCCGACCTGCGTCACTGACAGGCCAGTTGGCACCACATTATGTCGTTATCAGATAAAGTCACACAGGCGGGTGCCGTCGAGAGAGGCGCGCGCTGGATCAGATAGGAAAGAAAATGTAGAAGGGAAGTTCTCTGGAATAAAGAATAAACGATGCCTCCTACTCCCCACCAACACCACACTTAAAGGAACAGTAATGCCAACAAATAAAAAGTATTTTAAAGTAATGAAAATGTAAGGAAAACAAGCTGCTGTGTAGCCATGAGGGGCAGCCATTCAGTGTGAAAAAAGAAGAAAAGGCACAGGCAGATAACAAATAAGCAGATAGAATCCCATTGTATTCTACAGAACTTTTCTGTTATCTACTAATTAACCTGTGCCTCCCTTTTTTCAGACTAAACAGCTGCCCCTATGGCTACACAGCAGCTTGTTTACCTAAACTATAGTAGTATTACTGAGACTATAGTAGTATTACTAGTAGTATTACTAAGACCCAGGCAGCAAAACAAGTAAATATTTACAGATAAGTGTATAATAGCTGCCTATGGGGTGACTTGATAGTTAGCACTGCAGCCCTGTATCTTTGAGTTCAGTTCAGCTGGCTATAAGGAAGATGAAGTTGAAGAAGAACATGATATACAGTATATAGGATCTGGAAAGAAAATATGTGTCGAAATAGACTGACAAATAAAAAGGCCAGAAAAAGAAAAGATTGGATGATATGTGTGTCTTAAGGTGACCATACATGTTAAGATCCTCCCGATATCCCCACCTACGAGTGTGAGATATCGGGCAAATTTAGGCTAATTCCATTGTTTGGCCCTGGAGCCAAACGATCAATGGGCACAGCCAGTTCGGGGACTGATCGATATCTGGCAAATTTCAGGCCAGATTTCGGTCGGCATGCCCATCGTTGCTGCCCCTACACGGGGCAATAAGCTGCTAAATCAGTCTAAGGGACCAATATCGGCAGCTACAATCAGCCCGTGTATGGCCACCTTAAAGGAACAGTAACACCAAAAAATGAAAGTGTATAAAAGTAACTAAAATATAATGTGCTGCTGCCCTGCACTGGTAAAAGTTGTGTGTTTACTTCAGAAAGTCTACTATAATTTATATAAATAAGCTGCTATGTAGCCATGGAGGCAGCCATTCAAAGGAAAAAAGGCACAGGCACATAGCAGATAACAGATAAAACACTATTGTATTCTACAGAATTTATCTGTTATCTGCTATGTAACCTGTGCCTTTTCTCCTTTTTTCCAGCTTGAATGGCTGCCCCCGTGGCTACACAGCAGCTTATTATATAAATTATAGTAGTGTTACTGTAGCAAACACACCAGTTTTACCAGTGCAGGGCAACAGTGCATTATATTTTTATTACTTTAAAGCTCTTTCATTTTTTAGTGTTACTGTTCCTTTAAGACAATGAGGAACAGCAGGGAGAGGAAACTGTAACACAGATGCTAAGCCCATAATTAGGAAATATCAGTGAAATCAGGGTGTAGGGAGAAAAATAATCAATGTAGGAATGACCATTTCTGCAGAAGAAAAAGAGGAGCCAAGGTAGGCACAATGCCACTTGTAACAAACAGGAAATATTTTCGTGGAGACAACAGAGTACATTATTTTTAATCAATATAATTTCCTGTATCTTGTCTTAAAGTTGGCCACCAGAGAGTGCAAAGCAGGAGAAAACAGGTCTTATTGCGGCCTGGGTGCCCAGCTACCCTAGAATCATGGGATTCTAACAAAGGTTTTCTGGAACAAATAATTTCCCCGGAGGTACATTAGGAGGAGAGTTAACCTGGGCTTCAGTCAAAGAGGAAAGTAAATCCGGACTCAGGGCTGCTACAATCATATCCTTAGGAATAATAGGGTCAGGTTTACACTTCTTTTGAGGGTTGGAGTCAAAGCTTCTGGACAGGGCATCTGCTTTGACATTTCTTTCTCCAGGTCTATAGGTTATAATGAAATTAAAACAAGAAAAGAATAATGCCCACCTGGCCTGTCTAGGATTTAAGCGCTTAGCTGACTCAATATACAAGAGATTCTTTTGGTCTGTGAATACTGTAACCACATGTTTTACCCCTCCAAGAGATGTCTCCATTCTTTAAATGCCAATTTTATGGCCATTAATTCCCTATTACCTATATCGTAATTCACCTCCATAGGAGAAACTGTTTTAGAAAAGTAACCACAAGGGTGAACCTGACAACCACTTCCCCATTGAAGTATCTTATTAGCCAGTCAGTCAATTTGGGGATTGTTCTTGCGCAACCAGGGTAGGCCTAAAATCACAGGGGTATGTGGATAATCTATGATGAAAAAGGAAATTTGCTCTGTATGAAGGGAGCTCATAGACATGGAACAATCTACAGACTTGGAAGATATAAACCCACAGCCTAGAGAAGTTCCACCAATTGCTAGCAATTTAACTGAGGAAGATAAAGAAGTGTGGGTATTCCGTGCCTGCAGGCAAAGTTAAGATCCATTCCGCCCCAGAATCTATGAAAGCCGAACTTTCCACACAATCCATATCCCATCCCAAAAGAACCAGAATCATGACTTTAGAAGAATATTGTTGGGGAGTAGAAACGACATTGCCCAAGCAGAACTCCCTAGACCTGCTTAGGCTCTGTTGTTTCCCGGCTTTTTGGGACAGGTGCTACGGAAGTCGCCCCTATTCCCACAGTACAGACATAACCTGTTAGCCTACCTACGACCCTTTTCTTCATAAGTTAAATGGGTAGAACCCAACTGCATAGGTTCTTCTGAAGGCCTAGAGGCCACCTTGGGTTTGGGTACAAGTTCTGCAGAAAAGGTTTGTGGAGCAACTGCAGAAATTCTTTCCTGGCCTCTTTCCCTGTGCCTCCTATCAATTTGAATGGCAAGATGCATCATGGAGTCTAGGGAGAACGGAGCAGGAAAATGTATCAGGCTATCTTTTACAGGATCCGATAGACTGACTCTAAACTGACTTCGTAAGGCAGTATAATTCCAGCCCATTTCTACCGCCCAACGGTGAAATTCAGTTCAATAATCCTCGACCCGTTGTTTACCTTGCCTAAGATTATGAATCGCAGAGTCAGCAGAGGCAAAATGATCAGGGTGGTCATAGATTATTGCCATGGCCTTAAAAAAAGGACTCAAGGTATGTATGGGCTGGATCAGAGGGAGGTAAACTAAATGCTCATAACTGAGGATCCCCAAGAAGAAGGGTCAAAATTAACAAAAATAACTTTGACCTCCTTAGTGGGAAAAGAGCAAGGGAGGAAACCAAAATATAATTTACATGCTTCCTGGAAGGCAAAAAATTTACTTTGCCCCCCGGAGAACTTTTCGGGGAATGGAACCTTAAGCTCCACTACAGGAATACCTGAAGCTGTGGGTAGGGATCTGCTTCCTGGGAGAGAAGCAGGAGTAGGAGGAACAGGCTGTTGTTGGAGCACATCCAACCTTGCAGAGAGTCTCTGGAGACATTGGACAATCTGGTCTTGTTGGACTTCTTGTTCTCCAAGTGCTGAAGGAGATTGGCCAGGATTGCTTAGGAGGAAGTGGGAGAAGAAGTGGCACCTTCAGCATCGATATCTGGACCAACGTAATGTCACAATCGGTATCCCAAATCTCAGAACAGGCGCCAAGGGTCTGGTCATGGCTCCCACTCCCACCTATATCAGCTGCCTTTCACGTCGGGAGGAGCCCTTCGCTACTCGGATGCCACCAGGACTTATAGTGAGAGACCCAAGGAGAGAGTTCTGAGCAGGCAAGGGAACCAAACCGTGTGGCAGGAAGAAGGGGAACGAGTCAGCGTAGTCAGAGGTCAGGCCGGCGTCAGCAATGATCAGTCAGCGTGGTACTAAATCAGAATCCAGAAGAATAGTCGAAAACAGGCAAAGGTCGGTTCAGGCAGCAATACGAGAATAGTCAGGAACAGGCAAGGATCAGAACAGAGCAAAACAATACGGAGCACACACCCAGAAACTATCAGGAAGTAGGTACGTTAGTCAATGAACACAGGGCAGTAAGTGCTTTAAATATTTGAATTTCGCACCAAAATAATGCCACATGCGTGCCGGACAAAAGAACGTATGTGTGCATGCGCCTAACAGAGAAAGATGGCTGGCATCCCCGCCCTCCCACTAGACCACCAGGTATTGTTCAAAGGCCTATTATACTCAATAGAATAAGAAGAAACATGGCAGGATATACAAGACATTGGGGTATTTAGTAAAGCAGCTACAAGTACTTGAACCCAAATCAAATCCAAAAGCCTCTTAACTCTATCCCCAACATCTCCATGAAGATGTTCATCTATTTTGTACACATTTTATTAGCCAGGGACATCCCACCAGGCTGTATATTTTGAACACTGTTGGTTTTGTTTGTTTGTTTTATTAACCCTCTGGGGTAGTAGAGGAAGTAAGTGGAATTAGAATATAGGGAAACTAAGGGGGAAGAAGCTGATGGAACAGGAAGACACAGTACAGATGTTTATTTTAACTTTCTCTAAGTTTAAAACCAGGGTTAACAGGCTTTAAATGCTAAAGGTTTAAACAAGAAAGTATGGAGAGTATGTTAAAAAGTTCCTTTTTCTTACACAGCAAGAGCCCTGGAGAGTTCAGCCAGACCTCCCACTCCTCAAAGCTTTAGCTAGAAACAGGATGGAAGAGCACTTCAGCTCTGTGCAAATGTTAACAGGATGGAGACAGCTAGACGCTCGGACACAGCACTTGGAATAATTCGCCAGGGATGGAAGAGCCCATACAGTCACAATGACCTTGCTGGCTTTTGCGCCAACTCCCCACTGACCAATCCAGGCACAGTGTAGACCATCTGTCGGGTGTAATATAATATGTCCCCCAGGCCCCCATTCTGAAGGCCAGACATTTGGCAGGGACCAACAAAGTGCAGATAACTGGAATATGTTTTCACCATACCCTGTACAGCAGTAAGATCCTTTTTGTTTGGAGCAGCATCCATCTGCTACATGCCTAACAAGCTTATGCTATGAGAATGTACTGCTAATATGGATTAATTACTATTTCTTATTGAATTGAACCAAGATGGGCTTAACAAGACCAGGCTCCATCCTGTCTCCAACCTCCTCCCTATAATTCTTTTGCTGTTATTTTTTAAAGCCACTCAACTGCCATATTACTGCATGGAATATATCACAGTGATTGCATTAGGTCTGATGCACATTTGGTTTAGGGTTTGCAGATAGACAGGCCGAGCTAATGGCTGACCCGCGGAACAGCTGGATTTGGTTTGTGATCCCCAGCAGCTTGTCAAGCAGGCAGGCTGTATAATGAAGTCACAGTAGCAAAATGCCACCAGCTGGGGCAGAACAAGAATGTGACCCATTTTTGACATTTGTAAGACTATGTTTCTCATTAGACAAAAAATGTTGGCAAATAGAAAACAGGCAATTGATTCTTATCTGACTAATGACCTGGTATCAGCTGATGCACAATAAGAAAAGCTCTGCATCCGTATTACACATGCAGAGCATTTCTTATTGTGCATCAGCTGACCCCAGGTTCCAAGAAAGAGGAAGGAAAAGTTCCCAACTTTAGTTGAAGCACCTCTTTGAGGTCCAACATTTGGTCCAAGTGCCCTTTTGCTTATGATAAAGTTAAATAAATATGAAAATACTTCTATATTAGTTCTTCAGACACAATTCCAAGAATATCTAGGGTAGCTAATATGTTTTTACCTCAAATCTCACCCTAATGGATCTTCAAGCTCAGTTTATCTAGTAGAACAGATAGGGATTTCCTCTCATCTCACCCTAAAAGCCTCGCGAGGCAACTTCGGCGATTTGCCATCGACCGACTTACATTTTCGCCGGTGGGATGGCAGGTAATGGCAACTCGGGGAGATTAGTCGCCCGCGAACAGGGAGTTTTGTCGCGGGCGACTAATCTCCCCGTGTGCCAGAGCCCTTACTGTTCTTCAAACTGGGCCCCTCCAGTAGTCACTGCGAGACCCACAGTTTGGGAACCACTACTATAGTAGATCTATGGCCAGGAATTGATGAATGTGTCCCAGACAGACCAGGACTTGGAAGGGTGGAACTTCAAATTGTGGTCTGCTTGTCAACTGTCCTCATGGCCAGATCAAGTATATAGCCAAATCAGAATTTCAGCTTTAAGAAATTAGCTTCCACTTCTGATAGCAAAGTGGTTGACTATTTTTTTAGCCAATTAATCTGGACTGACTGATGTATATATGGTTTGCCCCAGAATATACTTTATGTGAACATGGCCCTGTAAACCTCCTGCGCTCTTTTCCTATCCTTCATTGATAGTTTGTTGTGAGACTCCAGTTTGTTATTACGTAATGGCAAAGAACTTTTAATTATAATATATCTCTTTCCTAATGGCATCTGCAGAGGATAACTATGAGAACTTATGGAAACTGTACAGTGCAGTATTCTCAGCAATTCCTTATAGATTTATGTGGCGTGCAAGGTTTTGAGTAATTTGGTTCATTTGACGTCCTCCTGCACCTATATCTAAGGGGTCTGTCATGCAGATAGGATAGGATATTTCACATACATACTTACATACATATGAAATAATAAAAGTCAATAATCCTTCTGATCCAGCTCCCCCATACAGAGACTAGTATTGTTCCATTTTTTCCATGACATACTTTGGATGTTCTTACATGATACATTCCAAGTAGCAAATCCAGGGGGTGTAATAAATTAGAAGAACTTAATTTAGAGGATGTGGGACATATTTCTGGGCCTTGAGAAAACCCCCCTTTTTGGTGCTTACAACATTAGAAATTTTTTGTGCTAGCCTTTTAAGGAACCAATGATTTAAAACCCTCCCAGCTCAGTCTATAGAGAAATTCCGATATGCAGAGAATGTAGCCATTAATACTCCACAGCTGGATTACCTAAACCATTGCCTAAAAGCTGTCGCTGAAGTCTGAGCAACCCCAACCAAAGGTTGGCTTAGAATTCTGGGACTTGTAGTTTAACAAGTACAGGCTGATCATCCTTGCATTAGAGACTTATAGCTGAAAACTGTTCTACATATATTTTAAAATAATACAAATTTTTCCAAAGCTTATTTGGCAAGCATACAGTTTCAAGCATAAATGGATAAAATAATTACAGTAGTAATTATTAGTAGTAAAGGTGTCATGCTGTTTTTTACACAGGAAATGGATATGCTTTTATCATGTGATAAAAAAAATGTGTAGCTCAAGTGTCTAGTTCCTGTTATTTCACTGGTATTAGCTCCTATGTTGTACATTGGTCATCTGTGTTTGGGGTCCGCTGTAGGTCAAGGGTATGCTATGGAAAGCAGCTGAAATGTTGTAGAACTACAAAACCCAGCACACCCTTGGAATACCTTAATTATTTCAAATTATTTCAGCTAGTGTTTCTTTTAAACCTTTTCTAGTATCTTCTTTGGGAAATATTGTTTCTAAATTTAAAAATTAAATGATAACATTGCCCAAATTTAACAGGTAGTCAATATATTAATGATCAAATGAAATAATTTTATGATATAAATAGGCGAACCAAGATGGGGTTTGGATTCAAATTCATAAATTGTTTCAGGATTGGGCCAAATTCAGTCTAAACCAAAAACATAGGTGCATCTGTAGATTCACAAAACAAGTGGAGGACAGAAAGGTGGCTGTGAACTAGAGCCCCAGGTATCCATGTCCCAACAGCTAGAGAAGATAGCACTAAAAGAACTTCTCCACCTCTGTGTTCTAAGAAGTAAAAGAACCATTTCGCATTGTTTCTTTCCTAGCAAAGGGGTTCATTTTTGCTTTTTGCAGTTGGATGCAACAAAGAGTGTGAGAACAACAGACACAAAAGAGCTGGCAGCTGAAATCAACTTGCCTTTGAAAGAACACCTACCTTTCTAAGGTGAAATTAAAGAAGTAACTACAAAAACACAGAGTGGTCTTATATCTTGAAATCAACCACAGAGGATTGTTATTCACTTGAACAGAGACTTACTTGAGTGTCCCATGATGTGGCAGAGAACAAAGATCATTAGCTGTAATGCTCTCATCCTGTTGAATCTGTTCTTCCCGTTTCTACGGAACTTCTTAGCCTGTGTCCAGTGGTGCAGGCTTAGAATAAGCTCCCTGCAAGAGGCAGAGTGGTGTCACAGCTGGGAGGAGAGGCACAGGGTAGAGCGGAATAAAATAGCCACAGAAATCCAGATTTTGTTCCTCGTGAAAGGACTGACTAGTTATAGAGAGAAGGAGAGAAGGAGAGACAGTCAGACAGTTGAAAAGGAAGTCTGTAAGATAGTAATTGAGGAAGAGACAAATGTCCACATTGCTCCACGCTGCACAGATACAGCACTATAAGCCCTCTGCAGGAAGCTGATGGGACGGAGGGAGGTCTTATACAGCTGTAGATCACTGGCCCAGAAGGAAATGCCTTTTACACAAGTTAAAGTACAAAAAAAAAAAAAAACATTCTCTAAGGAACCCACATACCAGAATATGGGCCAAACAAACAGACCCCCCTCCTCCCTCCATGCACACGTCCAGCAGGAAGAATGATTTTAACTGTATGAATGCCATATCAACTTTATGGTGATGTCCAACTTCAATGAGGACATTGAATACAGCTTCTTTGCATGCCTGTGATATGAAAATCTAATTGCAAGCATCTCTTAAGCATGCTTCTCTTAATGCTTTGTGTAATACGAATGTGCTACATAAATATATAATAAAAAATGCCACTAAAGCAACTGGTATCCATAATACCAAACATCAATTGAAAATTCTGTCCTTGACATCAAATGATTTCATGTATTGTAGATTCAGTGGGAATGGTGTCTCTGAATATTCTCATTCATCCAGGTCATGATATCCAGTATCTAGTAGAGTTTTTCTGAGTGGGAATGGTCTTTAACACACAAACTTTGCCTTTGGTGTTATGAGGATAGAAGGGTTATGGAATGTTTTCTCTGTATTTGTATATTTGGTTGTATAATTTACTGGAGGCCCTTGGGTTGGATGCAACCCTCCAAGGGATGGAAACAACCTGCTCAAAAGTTCTTACAGATATCGTTGTGTGACATCGACATCTAATAATCGTCATTTATGAGCCCTGCTTGCAAGATTTCATTGGGTATAAAAAGAGATACCACTACCAAAGAAATCAAGATAACCTGCTTGGCCAACGAATCGTGGGTTGTGGGGGGGTCTCACAGCCTACTTTTTCCCGGTGCCTTGGCCAGGTCCTGGATGCCCTTCCGCTTGGTGTCTGGGAATTTCATCTCGTTTCCCAAAAATCTAAACGACTGGAACACTATGAAAAGGCAGTTTTATGATGTAAGTGGCATTCCCAATGTGTTGGGTGCAATTGATTGCACCCATGTGGCGTTAAACCCCACCCAAGACAGGGAGCATATATTCAGGAACAGGAAGAGCTACCACTCCCTGAATGTACAAGTGGTGTGTGATGCACATATGAACATTCTGAGCATCGTGTTGACTTTCAGTGGGGAAATTCAACCTGCTGCCATTCTCACAGCATTAAAGGAGACATATTGGATAAATTGGAAAACCCTAATTTTGTAGGCAATTATGAATAATATACGGTGCTGGTTTCCCTTTGGGCTAAAAATTAATCCTATCTGTAACAATGGCCCCTTTATTGGAGCTCCCTATAGATCGTATCACTTCTCTGTCCGAGTCTGAAATGGAGAGTGGGCGTGTCCTAACGGTCCCTGCCAGAAGCACCGTAGGAGGGGAGAGCCAATCACAGCCCTGCAGTCACACAAGCACAGACAGGCTTCAGTTCCCTATCAGGTCAGCCTAGCTGCTGATTGGTTCTTATCTTATAGTGCAGTGTATGGAGGGCCGCCGGCTCCCCAGCTCATCCAGAGAATTCAGCCAGCAGGAAGTGGAACAGATGGGCGGGGCTAGTGGGGTTTTGGTGGAATTTCTCAATAAATCAGTCTGAAACACAACTTTTTTTAGCACAATCCTTCTATATCTAGAGGAGTATAATTCACTGGTACATTCATAATTTTTATAGGATATGTCTCCTTTAACACCAGGGTCCCCAAACATTTTACAGTTGGTCACTAGGGGACTACAGTTTCAGGTTTGAAAAGTGGGTGGGGCCACCAATAACCAATCTGATTTCACCTATTGAATTTTATTGGATTGATGCCAGGGTTTCCGAACTTTGCACAGTCAAATGGTAGAAAAAGTGGGCGGGGCCACCAAAAGCCAATCACATTTCTTTTATTGTTTCCAATGGGGAAATTCTAACTGCTGCCATTCTCACATGTTTAATGTCAGGGTCCCCAAACTTTGCACAGTTTGTCACTGGGCGACTAAGTTCCAAGTTAATAACAGTGGGTGGGGCCAACAACAGCCAATCAGATTTCACCTATAGACATACTTTTAAATTTAAACTGCTGCCATTCTTTAAATATTAATACTAAGGTCCCCAAACTTTGCAGAGCTAGTCACCAGGTAACTGCGGTTCAGAGTTAGAAAAAGTGGGCGGAGCCAACAACAGATCAGATTTCATTCAGTGACTTTGGTTTTTCAAACCAACATAAGGAATTCTGGGAATGAATTCCAGACTCTTAAAAAAAATCCCATTTACATGGGTTTATCCTATAGGCTATAGCTCACCCACTGGGTTTGAAGCTGAAGCCAGGACAATAGCTGATCAGATTCCTTTCACTACACTACACTACACTGATGAGCCCCCAATAAGGGCGAAACCGGTCTGTAGTTGGGAATCTGATCAGCTATTGTCCTGGCTTCAGCTTCAAACCCAGTGGGTGAGCTGTAGCCTATAGGATAAACCCATGTAAATGGGATTTTTTTAAGAGTCTGGAATTCATTCCCAGAATTCCTTTTGTTTGCTTTTGTCTGTGTGAGGCAGTCTCCTCAACCTAATTTATTTGTTTGTCAAACCAACATACAGTTTGTTCTCAAACTTCCCTTTCTAGTTGGCAGTGTTGTTTCACAGAATAGATATTTTAGCAGTTTTGTTGATAAAATGAATTCTGTGCTATAGAATATTCCTTTCTGTCACAAGCATCTATTTTATCATGAAAATCTAGCTTGGTTTGTTACACCATTATACATTTTGTCAAAATTTTGTTCTACATAATTCATTCTGTAAGTAACTTGGTTCTTTTGTATGGATTTACAGAATGTAGTTTTTGTCCTTTTGTGTGCAAAATTGATTTCTTTTTTCACTAGAAATGTGTCTTTTGTATACTTTTTTAACAGTGTATATGGCCACACATTCATTCTGTGTACTAGGGATTGTATTTTGTAGACAAAATGTAATTGGGACAAACGGCACCCCATATTAATTGTCAAGAAAAGGATAGAGGTACTTATTACAAGTATGCGATTTTTGATCTGGAAACCTAATATCCAGAAAGCTCCTTATTACAGGAAGCCACTTTCCCACACAGTCCATTTTAAGAATAAAATTCAGTTCTTTTTAAAATGATTCCCTTTTACTCTATCATAATAAAACAGCACCTTGCACAGGTATGGGATCCATTATCCAGAAACCTATTATCCAGAAAATTCTGAATTAGGGGAATGTCATCTCCTATAGACTATAAGAAAATAATTCAAATTTTTAAAAATGATTTCTGTTTTCTTTGTAATAATAAAAAAGTACCTTGTACTTGATCCCAGCTAAGATATAGTTAATCCTTATTGGAGGCAAAACAATCCTTTTGGGTTTAGTTATTGTTTAAATAATTTTTTAGTAGAATTAGGGTGTGGAGATCCAAATTATAGAAATCCCATATCCAGAAAACCCCAGGCCCCAAGCATTCTGGATCACAGGTCCCATACCTGTATTTGATTCAAACTAAGCGCATAAATCTATTTTGTTTAAATATTTTGTAGTGTACTTATGTTATAGTTACCCAAAAATAATGGAAAGATTCCTTTTCCAGCAATCCCCAGGTCCCCAGCATTCTGGATAACAGATCCCATACCTGTATAACAATATATAATAATGCAAGACAATAGTTATATAGGCAGAACTTTTCAAGGCTGACCCCTGAACCTAATGTTGTTTGTTTAAATCGGAAAGTCTACAGTTACAAGGAGCTGACGTGGGATGCGGCACTGTACTAGACTGGGTGTCGGACAATAAGCTTAACAGGAGCAATATATTAGGCATTACATTCTGCTAACGTGTTGTAACCGGGGAATCTGTACACTTTTTGGAGAGGTTTAGAAGACATTGCTGGCTTGAATATTCTCTCTGCAGGAAACAGAGAGACAGATATTTTTGGGATTTGATTGTGCAGCTAACTCACAAAAGAAATAAATGGCAGGGGGCACTTCCTGTCTGTCACCAACATATGATTGGCGACAGTTAAGGGGCAGGAAATACCCTGTCTGCATTCTTATTAGCTTGTGTGGTGTGCAACTGGCTATCCAGTGCAAGTAAATCAATGAAATCGGTGGGTCAGAGGGACAGACAGAGGGAGAGAGATATGGGGACGCATAATTAGAGCAAGCCGCCAAAAA